>NW_026884702.1:0-57845 GCF_032173495.1 Musca vetustissima
GAGTACGAGTTTTTTAAGGAGTATACTCTTCACTCTTTTATTTTGTTTGGGAGTGCTCGCGAGTACTCCTTATTGAAGAAAAAGAGTGAGAGTTAAAACGTTCGAAATAGAGTAAGAGTTCACTCTAAGAGTGAAATCGAGTGGACAATTAAATTTGATTTTTTGGTTGTTTGTACGTGCGTAGTAGAAAACTGTTAATGTTGTTGACCTTTTGTGTGATGTGGGGAGATAGATCATATACATCATTACACATGTGAGAAGTTACAAACCAAACAACGGTATCAAACAAAAAAAATATAATAATAATAAATAATAATAAAGGAGTACTCGACAAGAGTGGAATCTGCTCGATTTCGAGTGAATTTCACTCCCACTCGAATACGAGCGAAGCACTTGCGCTCTTATTTGAGTGGAAGAGAAAAATAGAGTATACTCGTTTTACTTTTTCTACTCGCAACAGTACTCCCGCTCGAATTCAAGCAAGTTTCACTCTTTACTCGAATTCGAGTAAAAAATCAGTAAGGGAAGTAGTAAAGTCGGACGGGGCCGACTATATGATAAGACATAATACCCTGTACCACAGAGTGGTGAAGGGTACAATAATACGGAGGAATACGTCTGTATGGGGATAACTACAACATACTGGACAAATCATTTCGTACTGGGGCATTCATTGTTCCGGGATTCCAGGTAGGTAAATTAGAAATACACACAGCCTCTGCGAACAACTTCTTAGCAGAAATTATGTCTATATTTTGTCATAACATAGTAATTTCCAAATATAAGTCGGTATTTTGAAGCTCATAGGAAATTTTTATACCTTTCACCACACTGTGGTACATGTATTATGTCTTTGTGCATATGTTTGTAACAGGCAAAAGGAAACGAGATAGACACATGGTTCCTTTTAGATATGCATAGAATCACTTTCTGAGTCGATTTATGCATGTCCGTCTGTAGATGTTAAATTGTAAACAAAGTACAGGTGGCATTTATTATCCGATTTGGATGAAATTTGGCACAAGTCACTTATTCGGCCCAAGGACGAACCCTATTGAAATTGGGAAAAATCGGTTCAGATTTAGATATAGCTCCCATATATATATTCGTCCAATATAGGCACCAAAGTGCCTATATATTTTCGATTTGCACGAAATTTGGCATAGCGTACTGAATTAGGTCCAAAATGATGTGTGCAAAGTTTCGTGAAAATCGGTTCAGATTCAGGTAAAGCTCCCATATATGTTTAAGGCAAATGTGGCACCAAAGTACCTATATATCTATCGATTTGCAAGAACTTTGGCATATCGTACAGAATAAAGTCTAGAATGATGTATGTTGAGTTTCGTGAAAATCAGTTCCGATTTAGATATAGCTCCCATATATATTTTCGTCGGATTTTAGATAAATGGTGCATCAGAGTCCCTATATATCTTTCGATTTGCACGAAATTTGGCACAGCATAATGAATTGGATCTATAATTATGTATGCTAAGTTTCCTGAAAATCGGTTTAGATTTAGATATAGCTCCCATATATATTTTCGTCCGATTTAAGGAAAATGGTGTACCAAAGTCCCTATATATCTTTCGATTTCCACGAAATTTGGTACAGCGTACTGAGTAAAGTCTACAATGATGTCTGTTAAGTGTCGTGAAAATCGGTTCAGATTTAGATATAGCTCTCGTATATATTTTCGTCCGATTTTAGGTAAATGGTGCACCAGAGTCCCTATATATCTTTCGATTTGCACGAAATTTGGCATATCGAACTGAATGAAGTATAGAACGAATTCCCCAGGTGGGTCCGATTGGCACAAGTCGGTATTTTGAAGCTCATACGAAATTTTTAGTATCTGTAAAATGATAGATTTCTCATAGGTTTAAAAAACTTATGTGCATTTTACATATAAATGTGGATAATATCTACCTAGTGATGGTGAATATAGAAAAACAATGGTCTATCTAGTCGCAATCAACCCTTGACATCGAACTTTCTTGATAGTTTCCATAGAACTTTCTTGATAGTTTCTGGGCATCTAGGCCTGCTGTCAAAGCACGTCCATGATCTTTTCTTGATGCTCTATCCAACGATGTATTTTTAATGCTATGGCAATTTGTTGATCAATACCAAGTGATGTTCTTTTGCAGCCTTCCTCTGTGCTGAACTGTCACTACTGATATAGTTGCATAAAATCATATAGTTGCATTCGAAAAATCAGTGATTTATTCATGGAATATTTTTCCGAAATCATATTCTGTGATCAATTATTTTCACAATCACTAGTAATTAGCTGTTTTATCGGAGTACTGCATTTGTTTCTACCCATTTTATATAGCCATAAACTCCATTTAAAAATGAATCGAAATATGCGTAGAAACCAAAACTTACTATAACGGTAAAAATAACTAAAACTGTAAAACTCATCTGTTTGTCCTGTAGAGTTGCTTTTGTTTTGTCCAAGCAAAAATTGAGACAATTCCCTTATCCATAAATTATTATTTATTTCATTATGAATTTTGCATCAATGCTTTTGTCTTTTTTTAAAGTGAATAAAGTACCCGAATTAAAACTGAAAAACCCAACACGATGTCTTTATTTTTTAAAAAAAGTTATGGGGCATTTATTATTCTTGCAGTTTTAGTTGCTTTAGTTTTGGCCACCAGTGTAATCTTGGCCAATTTAAAGGAAACACAAAATCTTAAATAATTGTTCAGCCAAATTTTGGCGTAGGTTTATAATTTTCATCACAGCCTATTGTTGAAATATTTCTGAGTAATTTTGAATATGTCTATCAGACGATCAAAACAAAATACTTATTTCGATGAGACACATGTTTGTCAGAATCCTATACCTTCAGCTCCATCTACTTAAGGAAAATCTACGTAAACTTTCAACGCACTACTATTTTCATTCATTTAGTTTCATAGTAACATTGCTTCAGGATATAAAGTAATGAAATAAAATTTCTGAAGTTTTATTTCTACAAAATAACCTAAAGCTATAATAAAACTGGAAGTTTGTTCATAAAATTCCACAAACGAAATGGACAGACTAAATGTATGGACGGATGAGAATATGAATGAATTTATTATAAGTTCACCGCAATATTCCACTTGAATCTTTCTTTACCCATTGATCCTTAAATAATTTAATACTCAATGCCAAGTCATGTCCCCGACTGCAAATGGTGACTGGGGAATCTCTATAGGCTAATTTTGTTTTTCCAAACTAATCACGTATAGTTTGTGAATGAGGGTCAATGCGGGTATGTCTGCATGAATGTGTTTGTACGTCGGGGCATATTTGTTTAACTACTATCCGTTTTTTGATTGAATGCTATTTCTATTTATGAAATAATTAAATCAGTTTGCTCAATGTTCCAATGTGGTTTGTGGCTATTGTATGGTGTCCATGAACCATTGGCTCCCCACATCCCCCCAAAAAAACTGTTCAGACAAACCAAAATAATCCAATAATCAAATGATTTCCATTATTTCGTAGCAAAGAGAGTTGAACAAATACGTTGTGTGAGCGGGTTTCATTGTTTGTAACCCAACCAATTTATTATTGTGACCCCGCTCATTTCGAATTCCATAAACGAAAAGTCAATTTATATTTATTGTTCGGTGTTTCCGTTCTTCAGCACACTGCAGACCCAGACAGCCAAATAACCAACGAGCCAGCCAACCAACCATCGAATCAGCCATTTTTGTTCGACCATTATTCAATTTATTTGGAAAAATATTGTCTATTGGTTAACCGATCTACGGATGATGTTTATATTCATGTAATTGTTTTAAAATGTGATGAAGGGTAGGATTAAGGGAAATCTCAATAAAATATGGTACCGTATTTCATTCAATTTATTCCATTCATTAAATGTTTGTTGTAATGGTAAAAATACAAAAAACGCACTCACACACACACACACAAAAACAGGAGGAACTGTAAACGTAAGCCTTCAATGTTGATTAAGAATTAATGTAAGACAATTGAAATTTATTGGATAGAAAACAAACAACAAGTTTTCAAATTTGGGGCATGGGGAGTAATGATGCTTGAAATATAAATATAATTTAGATATGGTTAAGTTAAGAAAATAAAGGGTCAGATTTATATTCTCTTAGTATGGGGTAAACATGAAGTTAGTAACCGATTCATTGGAAGGCTTAAACGTTTAACAAATAATCCAATAGCTGTCACATTATCATATGGGATGAAAAGGATCACTTTGCTATTGTTTGGAAAATAGTATGGGGAAGATGGTGTGTTTGAAATTTATATTAGTTAAAATTTTAATAGGGAGTCATTTCGGTAACTAAGCAAAACATCTGCTGTAAAATGTTAAGATTTCCACTATAACCAAACGGACGGCATGTTAATTTTTTTCATCACAATAAATTCTTAAATAAATCATTAAAGAAAATAAGAAAAAATAATAGTGGAAGATGTGAGGGAGATAACTGAATTAGCTCTGAGAATTTATGACTCATATTAAATGTAGCATACAACCAACATTTAGTCGGAGGGGTAGGTTCGATCATATTCTAGCTATTTGTTATCGCTACGATTAAATTATTTTAAAGATACGTGCAATTAAAAGAGGAAGACAGAGAGAAAGTGTATAATCAATCGAATTGGCAAGCTATGTGATGGACACTGAGGTGATAACAGTCCATTATGCCCTCCCAACCTGGTCATAGGTGTATTAACCTGGATAAGAAATTGATCCTATGACCCCTAGTGCAATCGTGACTGGTCTACCTAGGCTATCTAGAAATCAAACAGGAGTTGTATGAAATTAATCCCAAAACATTTTTAAATTTATTTGAAAAAGTGCAAAATTCATGTTATTTCAGTATGAATGACTGTACTACGGTAATCATATATTAACATAGAAATGTTTTCAATCTTATCCTATATTATACTATTTTAAGGTGTTGAGGCATTGGGCTAACAATAAAAATAATTCTCAACAAAATAATCAAAAAAAAAAAAAAAAAAAAAAAAAATAATTATTAAAAATATATTACAATACTGGTTTTTCTTGGTACCCACGCTAATATTTTTAAACGCTTAACAATGAGATATTATTGTCACCGAAGCAAAAAGACAATATGAAGATACAATAAAAGAGAGTACTTACAATTTGCATGTCAACTCAGAGTAGCGTCACCGTTGAAAGATCTTTCGTAGTGGTTGCTGCTGTTGATATTAAGAGAGAATTGTAACTGATATTGCTCTTTGTTTCGGTTTCTTTGTTACACACTTCATCTGAAAGGCGACAATTATTACTGAATGTAGGTATGTAAAGATCTCTGCCAACAGTCAGCTACAAACATAACATATTGATACGCACAAACATCAGTATTGTAGATATGTATGTCATCCCAATATGACTTATATGTAGGTTTGTGCGTTGTATTACTTATGTTCGGAGCTAATTGTTGAAGTCAGTGATTCGAGAACAATGTGATATCAAGAAAATAATTTAACACTGAAACTTAAAACTATGGTTGATAATTTGCATATTAATTTTACTAATATTAGTATGAGGCAATGAAGAATAATATTACGGTGTAGCAACTCTTCATAATAGTTGCGATTAAATAAAATGTTCAAGCAAATTCGTTAGAAACTAAAGTTATATAATTTTAAATAGAAAAAAATAATTCGTACCCATAATAACAAATTGTAACAATTAATAATACCTTGAGTAGCACCGATTTGAAATATTAAAATTTAAATTTATACTTATGAATAAGGCTGGCTGACTGTGGACGTCCGAACAAACAGTGCTGAGTTGGTGCATCGATTTTGGAATATTCGTAGTAATTCCTTAATGTATTTCAGGATGTTGGTTAGGTTTTGGATTATCTCACTTTTTGATAATACTAGTCATCACTAACTTCGCAAATCATCGGTTTTTGATACCATTGGGAATATCCAGTTTTCGCTGATATTATATAAAAATTTGGAAGCCACTCCGGGAAATCGAACAGTATTAAAATTGTTGGACTTATATTGCTGTATTACTTGAATCATCGGCGCACATTTCTAATAATTCAATTGTCTTCAAAAAATCACTTTTTCCTCCTTTAATGCTCTGCGATTACACGTGATTTTATCACATAACTATAGTTCAACAGAAGTGTACATGTGACTGACTACTCTCATTAACGTTGTATATGCTGCTGGGTTTTACGCTGCACAAAGCAGCTAAAAAACAGTATTTTTATGTCTGGCAAACGCAATGACAACAACAATGATTATATGCTGGGTGCCAATCCTAATGAGAGTAGTAGAATTAACAATATATTTTTGCATTCCCTTTGTGCACAATCTAACTGAGAAACTTACCGCATAGCGAGATGGCACCATGAACCATAATTATTTTCTTGCTAAGATGGCTGTGAATAATTATGATTGAATTATAACAACCAATAACGATCATTAATTATATTAATTCCCAATCAGCTCTAATTTAGGGGAATTTTTAGCAAGAAATCCGTTCAGATTAATGAAAATTTTACTTGGTAACAAAAAACTGGTAGAAATTGACTTTTTAACAAATTTCCCAAAATGAAGTCTTTACAGGGATGAATTGATCGGCAAAATGGCAGAGTACCATCCGTTTTGGGGCCACGAAACCTATCCAACGCTGGCCACAAGCTACGAATTTCCAGGCAATGGATTAACAAGGCAAGAACGTAATCCTAAAGATGGTACTAACTTTATATTTTAATCGAGTCAAGTAGACGAATATGAGGTGTAGATGGCGTTGCCAAATTGTTTCCAAAGATCTCGAATGAATGTTTCCGGAAGAAAAACACCAAGCAAGTGCAACTCTTACACACCCCCCCCCCCCCCCCCCCCCCCGCCAAAATCAGACACCGGGTAGTGCAACCTTCCCGATGGATGATAGCACTTGCCAAACCCAGTCCATCCTGTTAAAGATACATAATAATCCTATTGCCGGATGTCCTTGGCATGGTATGTACCGACACAATTACCTTGGAGGTCTTCCAACTCGTAATAAGAGTTTCCCAATTTCTTCTTAACACGCGATTTTAGGAAAGTGGGAGCAAGTTTAGCATTGTAACCTTGCTCGAAACAGCTTTGCTTAAAATTTCTACGGTAGACTTCCTGTCCCTCCTTAAATGAAACTTCTCTCGATCGAAGGTTATATGTTCTCTCATTTCGCAAGAACTGTTTATTAATCATTTCCGAAGCTCTCTTAGCCATAATATCCCTCGAATCATTACGGTCAAAACAAACAGAACGATCTTCAAGCATTTCCAGATGACGAAGAAGGGGGTAGATTGCTCCATTGGTCACCATGTTCTGCCCAAAAACTAAATAATAGGGCGATGTACCTATTGCCGAATGTTTGGAGGAGCGAAGAGAGCAACATATACTAGAGAGCAGTTCGTCCCAATTCTTTTGATCGGGTTTAATGTAAGATTTTATGCCAGCCAACACAGACCGGTTAACCCTTTCTGAGGCATTGGCTTGAGGGGAGTGTACAGCAGTGTATATATGGTTAACTCCATATCTTTTCAATAGCCCATTAAATGCTGTAGATTTGAATTGGGAGCCATTATCTGAGATAATGGACTCCGGGACACCAAAGGTATGGAATAGGTCACCTTCAAGGTAATCCACAACTACTTCAGCTGTAAACTTCTTAACCGGTTTCAAAAACGGGAATTTTGAAAAATGGTCTAAAACTATAAATATCCCGATATGACCTGACCTTGTTCGTGGATACGGACCGAGAAAATCTACGAAAAGCTTCTGAAAGAATCTACATGTTTCAGGTGTTCTACCCATTGGTGGTCGAAGAACTGTATTGGGATGCTTCACAGATTTACATACCTCACAATTGTTAACATATGCCTTGACGTCGACTGCTAAATTCGGCCAAAAGAAAAACTGACGTATTCTCGCCAAAGTTTTATTTATCCCACAATGCGATGATAGTGGATGGTCGTGGGCCTTTTTAAGGACCTCTGGTACTAATCCTTGCGGTACCCATAGCTTCCAAACTAGGTCATCGTGAATCTGTTCGCCATTTGTATGTTCCGTTCGTCTATACAAAAATCCATCTATAATCTTAAGGTCGGGCATTTGTCCAATATTTTTCCCAATTTTATCCAACAGCTGCTGGTACTCATCCGATTTGAAATGTGTAGAGTTAAAATCTACGAAAAATCCCGCGTCATTTTCTATTTCAGACAGACATTCTAGACCTAGAGCGGACATGTCCTCCGTATTGGCTCTA
Organism: Musca vetustissima; assembly: GCF_032173495.1. Classification (NCBI taxonomy): domain Eukaryota; kingdom Metazoa; phylum Arthropoda; class Insecta; order Diptera; family Muscidae; genus Musca; species Musca vetustissima. The sequence goes on from NW_026884702.1 coordinate 8,288, forward strand.
GAAAGCGTATCAGGGACTACGTTTAAACTACCACGCCTATGTTGTATGCTGAATTTGTACCCCTGCAGTTTTAAAGCCCACCGAGCCAGCCTTGAACTTAGATCAGTCTGGGACATGAGCCACTTCAATGACGCATGGTCAGTGATGATAGTGAACTCATGTCCTTCGACATATGGTCTAAACTTTTTAACACTTAGCATTGCTGCTAAGCATTCTTGTTCGGTAACTGAATAATTGCGTTGGGCTTTGTTGAGTTTCTTCGACATAAAGGCGATAGGAACTTCTTCACCCTCCGCATTCTTCTGTACCAACACACTTCCTATTCCTGTTTTACTAGCATCGCAGTGTATATAGAACGGCTGCGAAAAATTGGGGCTGTGTAAAACAGGGGCTGAGCTCAAGTGCAACTTCAAAACCTCGAAAGCTTTTTGGGCTTCATCGGTCCATACAAATTTCTTTTTCCCTGTTAACAAATCTGTTATAGGCGTGGTAATAGACGCATAGTCCCTAATGAACTTTCTATACCATCCTGTCATACCTAAGAACCTGCGTACTTGTTTCACTGATCTCGGAGCAGGAAATTCTGTAATGGCGGACACTTTATCGGGATCAGTTTGAATAACCCCATTCCCAACCACATGGCCAAGATACTTCACTTCTGGGACACAAAAATGGCTTTTCTCAACGTTGATGGTCAAACCAGATTCACGAATTTTCCTAGCAACACGACTTAGAACCTCCATATGCCGATCAAAAGATTCCGATATGACCAGAAGATCGTCGAGATAGACAAACACTTCCGCCCTGAGGTCTGGAGGTATAACTTTGTCCATTAGACGGGACATTGTTTGGGGGGCATTGCAAAGCCCGAAAGGCATTACCTTAAAATGATATAATGGCCTCCCAGGGACGGTAAATGCTGTCTTCTCTCGCGATTTCTGGTCTAAAGGAATTTGCCAAAAGGCATCTTTTAGATCTAAGCTCGTAATAAATTGGGCCTTGGGTAACCTGCTAAGAATACCGTCTATTTGAGGCAAAGGATACGCGTCTCCCATTGTGACCGCATTTAATTTTCGGCTATCAAGACACAACCTATTTTTACCCGGTTTCCGGTGTAGAACCACCGGAGAAGACCATGGGCTATTTGATTCCTCAATCACATCTAATGCTATCATGCGGTCTAGTTCTTCATATATTAGTTTTTCAATTGCCGGGGATACTGGGTAGTGTCGTTGCTTAATTGGTTTCGCCTCGCCAGTGTCAATATTGTGGCACAACAGGTCAGTTCTTCCTAATCCCTCCTTCGCGTACGAAGGAAACAGCGATACTACATGGCCTAACCTTTGTTTCTGATAACTGAACAAGGGTATTTGAGTTGAAATTTCGTTCAAAACGGGCGTAAAAGGAAGATTGACACTTCGAAATTCCGTGGGTAGAAGATTAAACATCTCCCAGAAATCTATACCTAAAAATAGGTCTCTGTCTAAAGACGGAATAATAAAAACAGTTATAGGCAATATACTCTCCTTGAAACTAATAAGGGTTTCCACATACCCAACAACTGTCTGCCCTTTACCATCGGCTGTTTTAACAGCAGATTTAATACGTTTAAAAGGAGTTTTAGATATTAAAAACTCTTTGGCCGCATTGGATCCAATACAGGTGACCGAAGCCCCGGTATCCAAAAGACCCAGCATTTTCTTTCCGAAGAGAGTAACTTCGGCGTAAGGCCTAACATCTGACGGACGGTCCAAAATTGAGCAAACTAATTTTTTCTTAACATTCTTAATTTTATTCCAAAACGATTTTATTCTAATAGCAGATCTTGATTTCTTTTTACTGCATATACTGGCATTAAATATTCTATCTCGGGCCAAATTATATTCTTTTATACGTATGTGCAGTGGTTTGAAAGTTAATAATTTTACACTTGAAGAATCGCTTTGACTGTCAATGGGTGAAGGAGACTTTAAGGGGAATAATCTGGTACATTCGGCGCTTGTATCATTACAAACTTTTGATTCGGATACATTTATTGGGTGACGTTTCAACACAACTAATCCATTTCTGGGTTCATTGTCCGGACAATCGAGTGTGCACTCTTTTGTGCACACACTCGACCGTTTTTTGCTAGACACTTCACGCAACTGGGTTTATAAACTTTTGGCGTGCCACAGCCATAACAGAAGATTGTTCTCTCCTCTAGGCAGTCCTGGTATCGGTGGCCAGATTTGTTGCAGTTCCAGCAAACCAAGTTTATGGCTGAAATTTCATCGCCAGAGATACCAATATTTGTTGCAATTTCGCCACCATCAACGTCTACTTCAGATACCCTTTTAGAAGCCGTAATCGGTTTCGAAACTGTCACGCCATGCCTGCGACGCATGTCTTGCATGAAAAATTCACGCCGCCTACACGTATCCCGAAGGAACGGCAGAGATTTAATTTCAATATTTAATATTTCGTGCTGTATTTCTGGGAGTAAATTCCTTCGCAGAATTTCCACCAACACTTCTTCAGATAATGGCACTTTTAATCTATCAGTCAACCCAACAATGGAGTCGTAAAAATTGTCAAATGATTCGTTTGGCAGTTGCTTACGCTCTCGTATCAATTCTCGGATATCGATATCAGTTCTGGAGTCTTGATACTGCTCGCGAAGAGCTCGACATAAATCATCCCAGCGAAATCTATCAACTGAGCGATGATAACGCCAGAACCAATCACTCGCCTTACCATCAAATAATGAACTGGCATTTCCGCAGAGCAAATCGTAGTTACTGTGGAGGGTTTGAGAGGTTAAAGCCTCTACCCTGTAAATAAAATTGTCCACTAGAAGACCGTTGAGACCCCCATTAAACTTGAGCTTCCAGTTGGACATTATTTGAAGTACTTTGTCCGGACGAGAACTCAAGTCGGATGAAGCTGAGTTTACCATTGATGAGGTATTTAGGGCGGACTGAGCATTCGCTGATGTTGTTTGTCTGCTCTGAGAACAATTTTGTTGCTCTGATTGAGATCTAACTCCAAAAAGCTCCCTAAAAGTACGCTCTTCCACAGCAGGTAGCGTTTGCATATGCTGGGGAGAGGCTTGTGTCTGCCGAGACCTATTAGGAGAATTTGTGGGCATTAATCTGGCTAAACTGGCCGAAATCTGACTTTCAATGAGCTGACTCATTTGAACACTTAAAGAAGCCAAAAGTTGTTCCTGTTGTGCTGACACAATATTTGTCACCAACTGCGTGATTCTTTCCGATTGTGCCATCTCCATTGCGATGTTATTTTCAGCAGAATTATTGTTCTGACCTGGAACAGTTTCGGATGGTGTAGAGTTGCTAGCTTGTCTCACCTGGGACCGGGTCAAAACCTGAGATGTACTAGGGGTGGGAGGATCAGTTCCCAATCTCGCGTTACATATTGGGCAATATGGTCTAGTCTTTATGCATTTATCTATACAACTTTTGTGGAAAATATGTCCACAAGAAATTTTCTGAGCAGATGAAGTAATAACTTCACCACATGCGTTACAAATAATAGAATTATCCTTTGCCATTGTGGCAGAAGTTTTCTCGCCTGCACTAGTTGCCATATTAAAAATGAATTTTGGTAGATATAAAGCCCAATGGTACTCTCGGATTAAACTTTATAAAATCGAAACCTTACTTTTGATATTGTGAAATGTGTTGAATCATACAGGTATACTTGAAGGTATTCAGTGTACAAATTTTGATTTCAAATGGTGTTTTATTTTGTCCCGAAAGAAACATTGACACATGAGGAAATGCATAAAAGGCACACAAACACAACGTAATATCCCATGCAAGAATATTAACAATTGGTTTACAATACAAATTCAATGAATTGTGTAAGAAGCCAAATGGCTAATTGATATTTTCCCAACAAATAAGTGGTGATTGATTGACAGACTGCCTTTGTGTGAACATCAATAAATAATAATTAAGACGATTTAATAAATATTAATGTTGCAGTATGATAAATAAACTCTTGTGTAGTTATTTAAAAATGGTAATAAATAGATGTAACCCAATTCCACAATTATGGTTATTCCTAATTTAAGTTATGTATTTTCAATGTAACAAATTCATAGTTTCAAAACAAAAACAAAGATCGTAACTAACATATACTTGAAAAATAAATTTAAGAAATTATCCTGTTTGACTTCTTCGATATCTAGGATAGGTTTGTCACGCACTAAAATTTACATACATAGCCAACGATCCAATAAGAAAGAATATATTATGAAGAGAATGTAAGTACCAGGTCGGATGAAATATAACTATATTTCAAAATCCAGGATCTGGCTGGAATATAACGTTATAATATTGCTCATAACCGTGGTCAGATCCAGACCGATTGTCCAGAAACTGCATTCCGTCCTGTTAATAACAATAATAATAACATCATAGGTGGATATTGGAGGGAGATTCCCGCTAAAGTAGGTCACTAGGAATGAATATGGAATTCGTGAGCCTTTGTATATTCCATACTTTAAAGAGAATCACATTGAAATTTACAAAGAAAGTTAAAGAAAATAAATAGTTAAAATAAAGAAAATTGTAAAGTGAGCCGAACTATTAATTTTGGTTCCATAATGGATTCAAAAGGTAGTATAAAAAGCATTTAGTTCAGGCCCCACGTTCTGGGCGCCAAAAATAATTTATATATGTAGCATACAACCAACATTTAAGAGGCGAATTCTGATATTAAGCTAGCGCACGTACTTGGTTCCGGCCTACTAGCTCGTCGGAGGGGTAGGTTCGATCATATTCTAGCTATTTGTTATCGCTACGATTAAATTATTTTAAAGATACGTGCAATTAAAAGAGGAAGACAGAGAGAAAGTGTATAATCAATCGAATTGGCAAGCTATGTGATGGACACTGAGGTGATAACAGTCCATTATGCCCTCCCAACCTGGTCATAGGTGTATTAACCTGGATAAGAAATTGATCCTATGACCCCTAGTGCAATCGTGACTGGTCTACCTAGGCTATCTAGAAATCAAACAGGAGTTGTATGAAATTAATCCCAAAACATTTTTAAATTTATTTGAAAAAGTGCAAAATTCATGTTATTTCAGTATGAATGACTGTACTACGGTAATCATATATTAACATAGAAATGTTTTCAATCTTATCCTATATTATACTATTTTAAGGTGTTGAGGCATTGGGCTAACAATAAAAAATAATTCTCAACAAAATAATCCAAAAAAACAAAAAAAAAAAAAATTATTATTAAAAATATATTACAATACTGGTTTTTCTTGGTACCCACGCTAATATTTTTAAACGCTTAACAATGAGATATTATTGTCACCGAAGCAAAAAGACAATATGACGATACAATAAAAGAGAGTACTTACAATTTGCATGTCAACTCAGAGTAGCGTCACCGTTGAAAGATCTTTCGTAGTGGTTGCTGCTGTTGATATTAAGAGAGAATTGTAACTGATATTGCTCTTTGTTTCGGTTTCTTTGTTACACACTTCATCTGAAAGGCGACAATTATTACTGAATGTAGGTATGTAAAGATCTCTGCCAACAGTCAGCTACAAACATAACATATTGATACGCACAAACATCAGTATTGTAGATATGTATGTCATCCCAATATGACTTATATGTAGGTTTGTGCGTTGTATTACTTATGTTCGGAGCTAATTGTTGAAGTCAGTGATTCGAGAACAATGTGATATTAAGAAAATAATTTAACACTGAAACTTAAAACTATGGTTGATAATTTGCATATTAATTTTACTAATATTAGTATGAGGCAATGAAGAATAATATTACGGTGTAGCAACTCTTCATAATAGTTGCGATTAAATAAAATGTTCAAGCAAATTCGTTAGAAACTAAAGTTATATAATTTTAAATAGAAAAAAATAATTCGTACCCATAATAACAAATTGTAACAATTAATAATACCTTGAGTAGCACCGATTTGAAATATTAAAATTTAAATTTATACTTATGAATAAGGCTGGCTGACTGTGGACGTCCGAACAAACCGTGCTGAGTTGGTGCATCGAGTTTGGAATATTTGTAGTAATTCCTTAATGTATTTCAGGATGTCAGTTAGGTTTTGGATTATCTCACTCTTTGATACTACTAGTCATCACTAACTTCGCAAATCATCGGTTTTTGATACCATTGGGAATATCCAGTTTTCGCTGATATTATATATATTTTGAAATCCACTCCGGGGAATCGAACAGTATTAAAATTGTTGGACTTATATTGCTGTGTCACTCGAATCAACGGCGCACATTTCTAATAATTCAATTGCCTTAATGCTCTGCAATTACACGTGATTTTATCACTAACTATAGTTCAACTGAAGTGTACATGTGACTGACTACTCTCATTAACGTTGTATATGCTGCTGGATTTTACGCTGCACAAAGCAAGTGAAAAAAAACAGTATTTTTATGGCTGGCAAACGCAACGACAACAACAATGATTATAGGCTGGGTGCCAATCCTAATGAGAGTAGAAGAATTAACAATATATTTTTGCATTCCCTTTGTGCACAATCTAACTGAGAAACTTACCGCATAGCGAGATGGCACCATGAACCATAATTATTTTCTTGCTAAGATGGCTGTGAATAATTATGATTGAATTATAACAACCAATAACGATCATTAATTATATTAATTCCCAGTCAGCTCTAATTTAGGGGAATTTTTAGCAAGAAATCCGTTCAGATTAATGAAAATTTTACTTTGTAAAAAAACTGGTAGAAATTGACTTTTTAACAAATTTCCCAAAATCAAGTCTTTACAGGGATGAATTGATCGGCAAAATGCCAGAGTACCATCCGTTTTGGGGCCACGAAACCTATCCAACGCTGGCCACAAGCTACGAATTTCCAGGCAATGGATTAACAAGGCAAAAACGTAATCCTAAAGATGGTACTAACTTTATATTTTAATCGAGTCAAGTAGACGAATATGAGGTGTAGATGGCGTTGCCAAATTGTTTCCAAAGATCTCGAATGAATGTTTCCGGAAGAAAAACACCAAGCAAGTGCAACTCTTACAATGCCTAAACGTGGACCGATATATCCCGACCCTATACTTTATAGGGTCGGAAATGAATATTTCGATGAGTTACAAACGGAATGACAAAATTAATATACCCTTTATACTATGGTGGAGGGTATAAAATCAAGAAAAAAGTGAAACATTTCATTACCTTATCGTATCCTTTGGGAAACGAGTAGGTAATTAGTATGAATTTTATTGTCAATTAAAATTACCCTCTCGTTACCTTTGGGATATAACATATATGTCTTTAATATTCTCTATAATGCCTTTAATAATTTAACTTTTTGTTCAATTATATTCTTTTCTCGATTCTTACGGATACATTATATAATATAATGAGGGCACCAGTTCCCATGCTTGCCCAGCATTAATCTAGATGAACGATTGGATCAAAAGGATATAGGCGAGCGAGAAAGAGAGAGAGAGCAAAAAGGAACGAATGAAAAAAACTAGATGAACGAAAGAGCTAGTACCGGTCGTTCGTATTGCGAAATACTTCCTTTGAACTATTTTTTTGCAGAACGACCAAACTCAGGGCGTACTAGCAGAAATTGAGATGGTCTATATGGGGACTATCTCATTTTATGCTAGTACGCTTGAGTTTATTATATTCATATATACACAGCCCCCAACTTTTAGCATTTTAAATGTGGCTTTTCTTTCCAACTTATTTAAGTTTTATAAAAACATTATACTCAATATTTAAATAAAATCTGTGACTAGGATCGAATTTTGTTAACGATTTTTAACCATTATGAAAGAGAAAGAATGAACCTAAACAGTCAATATTTGCACTAGGTATAGTATAAACAAATCATATAGATCTAGTTTTTAGATACTGGCTCTCGGTATCTAATGAGTGGACCCTTAGATTCATGTTTAGAATTGACCTAAATCTTGTAAAAACATTATGTTTGAATCCAACTGAAGAACTAATTACCTACATATGAGATTCCCATGTTTTCAAAATGTTGACACTTTGTGTTGAAGACACCATAATGAGTGGACTGATAGGCTTCATCTTTGAATTTGTAGCAAATCGGTTGATCATTTCTAAATACTATAGACCTGTTGCAATAAATTACATACAAACATTGGCGCCGGATTCTAAAAGGATTAACGTTTTTCCGAACATTTTTGTTAATAGTTGCAAATAAAAAATCCCATAGAAACAATTTTTTGTGAAAATTATTTTTATTTTTATTACTGATATAATTATTGTCAACTTTAATGAATTACAATACGAATAAAATTGTACACAGACCAAATACATATTTATTTACATTACATCATCACAATTTCGATGTTAAACATTCTCAATATGAATTCTTAGCTGATAGCACCATTTATGACACTTGAAAAAAAAAGAAATTCACCCGGTTAATTAGAAGCCCTCAACTAACTACCACCACCTAAAATGGCCGATATGCTAAAGCCTTTCTTTCTGCCATTGCTGGTGGTACTGTTGTTGTTGTTGCTTTGGCCGGGATGATTTGACTGGGCACTGTTGCATGACGGCGATTGGGGTAATGCATCATTTGTCGAGGGACAACCACCATCACAACCACTGCCAGCGGTGGTTGAGTTGTTGGTGTTGTCGTTGTCTGCAGTAGCTCCACAGCCAGCGAACATCGTTGGCACTGGTGTTGGTGTGGTTGGTAGCGTCACATCATCTTGTATTAATGATGAATCGGATGAGGAAAGATCGGCATCGTTTGTAATGCAATCGGAGGTGGTATTCGAGTTAATGGCAGTAACACGATTTGGCAACAATTCTCCACTACCACCATCACTGCCCCCGGCTGTCAGAGACAAATTCTGTGGCAATGGCGGAAGAAGTGGTGCTACAGGTGCTGTTGGTGGTAATATCGGTTGTTGCTGTGCTGCCAAACCGGCCGCCAAAAGAGATTCATGATGCTGGTGGTGCATTTGATGCTGTTGTTGTTGCTGTGTGGCAACATAGTCTGCATGTTGTGGCGGATACATGGGCTGGGGACGGCCAAAATAGGAACATGCTAAATCGACCAGTGAAGGTCGTAACAACGACTGCATATTTTGTTGGAAATGATGCATAAATGCAACGGATGTTGCATTACAGGTTGAACCACCACCGACACCATTGTGGCCAGCAGCTATTGCTGCAACCGCTGCCGCTGCGGCTTGTTGTTGAAAAATATTGCCACTATTGTTAACATAATCCAGAGGCAGTGGTGATGACATACTGTGGTTGGAACTGGTTTCCATGCCATTGTTGTTGTTGGTGTGCGTAGACATCGGTGATGCTGCAATGCAACCACCAGCATCCAATGATCCATGCAACGCTGGATCCAATGCTGCAATGGCGGCTAAATCGTTTGAGCGTAATCGTTTAATTTGCGCTGATGTTCCTCCAGCATCCATGTCCACAATGATATGATCATTAAAGAATGCCGTCGTCACTGGTTTATCCGAACAAATTGATGATCCCGACTCACTGATTGCTGCCGAGGATGCTGATGAGGCTGTTGTTATTGTCGTTGCTGTTGACGGTGGTGTAGACCCCGACGAGGAAGATGATGATAATTTCGTTGGCGACATGATTTCATGCTGCTGCCGCAACAATTGCTCATCGGCAGTAGGTGATGAAGACATTTTACGCTTGCAACGCGATTGACCAGTTTCACGAAAGCCCTTGGCAAAGGGATTATTGTCGATTTTTAATTTTGTGATGCGATCATTCTGAAAGAAAGAAAAAACGGACGAAGAAAGAGAGGAAGAAGGGTTAATTAAGAATTAAGAACATATAATAAATATGGGGTCAAATAAGTCTGGAAATAATCTTAAAGTTAAAAATAAGTAAAATGCAGAACAAACTATGTAACTGAACGAGCTATAGAAGATATGTAGAAGGGTCTTCTGTCTTCTTCGTAGAAGTTCTTCTGTGGTTGGGTATCCTTTTTTGAATAGAATGAAGTCATCTAACTAGCAGATATTTTTTGCTAAAGAATACCTGTGTAGGGTCTCCCAGTTTAAAAAAATGTTAAAGGTCGAATTGGCATATATAAAAGGTCGACTTTGGTATAAAATTCCTTAGCAATAGTAAACCCCTAGAAGGTTCTCTAAATATAGGGTAAAGTGAGTGATTGATTTATCGACGCTCCGACGAAACGGCTGAAGCTAGAATCTTAGTCCAAAGGCGTCAGATAAGGCAGGGTTGGAAATTCGCACTAGAAAGGTACGAGAAGTACTAAATACTATACCATTTGTATTTGGCGGAATGATAAAGCTAGAACTCTTAAATTTGGAATGACGGTCATGATCGAGTGCAGGATAGATTTATCAAAAGGGCTTTTGGAAATTATAATTATAAGTATCCGAAAAGTACTAAATTTGGTACAATTTCGTAGCATGTGAACGGATAGAGTTAAAAACTTGACATTTGAAATGCAAATCAAGGCTGAGAAGTAGGGTCCATATAAGGAAATGGTTTTGGAAGCGTGTACCACCAATTTAGTACAATTTGAATTTGGAGAAACGAATGGGTCTGGAATCCTACAATTTGAAATTAACATTACTTTCGAAATATAAGATTGGAATATGTAGATTGTTTTGGAAATATGTACTTATGTGTACGAAAAGTACAAAATGGAACTATATTTAGTATCATTTTTATTTGGGTGACCCGATAGAGCTGAAACACTGAAATTTTCTAAATAGGATTACTGCTGGAGCATAGGTTTGAAAAATTGTACTTATGGATACTAAATTATACTAAATTTCATACTAATGAGTACTAAATTTTGTACAATTTAAACTTTTATAGATTTGGAATCCTGAAATTTTGAGTAAGTGCCACTGTAGGGGTCTAGGTTTTGGATATGTACCAAGTTTTGGAAATTTCTACTTATGTGTACTAATTGGTGCCAATTTTCGATTAGGGTGAACCGATAAAGCTAGAACCTGCAATTAAGAGTTAGGATCACTGTTGGTATGTACAATTGGGGTATTTAGTAAGTTTTGGAAATTCGTACTAACGTGTACTTAATGGTACTAAATGTGGTACAATTTAAATTTTAGGAGAACCGATAGAACTCGAATTCTGAAATTTGGAGTTAGGATCATTGTTGGACTGGGGTATGTAAGAAGTTTTGGAAATTCGTACTAATGTATACTAAATGTTATTAAATTTGGTACAAATTGGATTTAAGTGAATCCATAGAACTGGAATGATACCAAATTTGAATAGGTTCACAGTTGGGGTGTAAAATTGGGTTATGTAGGTAGTTTTGGAAATGTGTACAAAATTTGGTACAATTTGAATTTTGGGAGAATGTTGAAGTCCTGGAATTTGGAGTTAGCATCAATGTAAGAGTATAGGATTGGAGTATATAGGAAGTTTTGGTACCAAATTTGGATTTGAGTGAGACGATGATAGAGCTGGAATCTTGAAATTTAGAATTAAGATAATATAAGTAGAAGAAGACATTTTGTGGTATAGAAGACGTGTAGGCATTCTGGTCATAGAATGCCTCTAGAAGTTCTAAAAGGCCTATATAATGAATTCTAGCTATGGAGACCCTGTAGAAGGCATACTACACAGAAAATCGGTGGAAAATATTCTGTCCACAGATGACCTATATAATGTTATCAGCCTTAGAAAGAATAGAGACTTCTCACTATGGCACTTCATAGGTCCTCTATCCTTATATTATCAGACATTCTAGGCATATATGACTTATAGAATGTATTTCCGACATTGAGGACCTATGAATGTTTCTCAAGGCATTGAAGGCATTTATAAGGCCTTATAGAATATCTGTAGGAGATGTATATGTTGTATGAATATAATAACTTCGGCGGTTTTTCGGTAAAAAGTCTTTTGGATATATAAAGTAATGTAGAAGGAATCTTATTAATATTAGACTGTCGAAGGCCTTATATTCATCAAAAACCTGTAGAATGTCATTTAAGGGGACCCCCCCCCATTCTCGGGGTCAAATTTTTTTTGATTTAATTCGATTCTACACTAATTCAAGAATGTCTCTACAAAATTTCAAGTGAAAATCTCAAGAACTCTTGAAGATATAGCCGATTTATTGTGTCAGCATCAAGTGACGGCTAAAGGGCTTCTCAAACTTTAAACGCGTTTTTCTCTTTTGCGAATGGCGGGCACGATAACTCAAAAACTAATAACCCAATCGATTTCAAATTTTTACACGTTTCTCTGTGAGTGTATAGCTATCGTATGAACTAGGATAAAGCCAATCGGTTAAGATCTTCCTTATTTGTTTTTGGTCAAAAATCGGCGATTTTTCAAAAATATTTTTTCAAAGGTCCGCCATTTTGTTAATTTTAGAGCGAAGTCAATAATCCTAGTTCATACGAGAGCCAGACGTGTACTCTTTCTAACACCGTTGGAATTTTCGGATTCCGATGTTCCAGTGAGGAGTTATCATGCCCGCCATCAAAAATAAGGACTTTTCTTTAATTACAAAAAACAACAACAAAACAATAACAAAATTTTTTTGTAAATTATTTTTCTTCTTTTTTAAATCTTCAAATATATATGTGCAAAGTTACAAACCTTAACAAGCATTGGTATTGATTTACCAGCCCATTGAAAATCTTGAAAAATTAAAATCGAGAATGGGTGGGGTTCCCTTAACCTAAAAAGACCAAAAGACCCTAGACGTATTTTATCTATGAAAGACACTTAAAGTTAGTGCCCGAAGAAAGTGTTCAATGCATAAAAAATTCTTCAATCGATAATTCTTCGATCGATAGATACGCAGTAGAAACCCTGTTATATTTACAGAAACACTTTTGAAGTTTTACAATCTACAGCATAATACCAAATATTCTATACGTAGTATATACGATTTTTACCCACAATTATTTTAAAAAATCCCACTGTGCATTTGAAGCTTACTATGAAAAAAAAAGAAAAACACCAATCATCGTTGATCTTGGCTAATTAGACATTGCAGAGAGGAAGAAAAACGAAGAGAAAATAATCATCAGACTGATGGCGACTCATTCAAATCATATTAGGCAAGGCAGACAAGAGAATAACCAGAAAAAACAAGCATCAGGAAACATAGGTGGCCAGACTAGACGGATATATGACCAACTGACTGACTTAACTGAACTAAACTGGCCATTGACTGCGTGGATCGGCGAAAAGAAAAATTGAATTCCGTTTTGAAAACAAAAACACAGCAAGAGCTCAAATTATGCCACTCATGCTCATTCAAGTGTTTTTGGTGGGTGATTCATTGCTGAGATGTTTGTCCAAAGGAAATGAAATTGGCTGGCTGGCGGACTGAGTGATGGCCATTAACTAGGAGGCATACTTATGATGATGACGACGTCTACGACGACAGTGGCGATGACTAAGGACTTTGCAATGACTAACAACTATTTTTTGGCAATCACCACAAAATGCAGCGACATGCACTTCCTCTTTTGGGCTGCAGCCGCTGAGCTGTTGTTCTTTGACTGGGCCTAACTAGCTTGTCGTCTAGTCCAGGCCGGACAGCAAAACAACGAGGATGTACGGGGCGTTACAAGCTAATTTGCTTGTTAAAGGCCCTACCGCTGTGCCATTGTTTATTTCGTCTGTCGTCTCTGAGTGATTTCGTCTTGTTTGGTTGGCTGGTTGGTAGAGAGCGACGACGTTGCAGTTTGTGTGTGTGTTTTTCTTTTGCAGACTTGAACAAATTAAATAATTAACAAAAAGAAAAAACAAAAACTACTACTACAAGTGGTTTCTATGGTTTCGGCCTCAAATTCAACAGACAACACCCCTCTGCCCCCTAGTGGTTAGTATGACCAAAGGATACCCATAGACAATTGAAAATTTGCAATAGGCATCTATGGGCTAGTCTCGGATGATTGAGACAATGTAAATATTGAATGAGCCAATGAATGAATATCCAATGTCAAGGTTGTTTTCTTTTTTTTTTGGCATTTCGTCTTCTTTTTTTAAGTGGCCGATTGATTGATCGATTGGTATTCTTGGATTTGACGTCGTCTACGCCTCTTAATTAGTTTGTCATTAACAAATAGACGGCAATTATGTACTTAAAATTGACTTAAGGTGGGCTTGTGGTGGCCAGAGTTTGGGTGTGTGTGTTTTTTTTCTGGAATTTTTCTTTTTTGCAAAAAATTGTTTATGGCTTCTTCTGTGCCTGGCCTCTTCAGTGCCTTGTTAAGGATATTTAACATTCAATAGTGGTTACTGCATTTTTTTATGAGAATGCGAATAATATATTATCAATATAATTTGACTCTTCATATATGAGGGCTGTTGAAAAACATGGACCTATATTGAAAAAAAATCGGAGAATGAGTTTCTTATTTACCAGAAATACGAAATGGCAAATTACAGCCGCTTCTTTGGGGGAAATTCAGTGGAACAGGGACTACGTCAAAACATGAACCCAATCGAAAATTTCCTACATATACACTTACCACCCTCCAAGAACCACGATTATAACCATTTCGTTTAGGAAATTTATAGTACTTAAACTTATAGGAACCTTTAAAAATATTCAAGGATGAAGATATTTATTCATCAGTAACTCCAAATGTCTGATTACAGCTAATTAAAAAATAGCTGAGTTTCAAATGCAGAAAGTGAGCCGGGACCTTTGTATATGGAGGCTATAAATAACATGAAATTGTATTAGATTAATTTCCAATTGATGCTTTTTCACCCTCAAAGAATCCAGTATACGAAATTATAGTCACTTCTTTGTGAACGATTTCGTAAAACGATTAAAGTTCCTATAATGGTTCGGGACTTTTATGTGAGGGCGCTATGCAGAACATACCCATATATCGAAATTTCAAGAAATAGGCATACTAAGGCCTTCAAAATGCCAAAAATATGTCCAGATATTTAAATATGGTCTACATCGGAATATGTTTTTATTCGCTAGGAACGAGGAATGCCAAATTAAAGCTACTTAGTTTGGAAAATGAGGTAGAGTCCTTTAAACTACAAAAAATTGGGGGTAAGTAAAAAATAGGCCTATATCGAAAAAAATCCTCAAAAAATGTTTGCCAGAATTTCAAATCATAGATTATTTGGTGGGACAAATGCGGTTGAGACCGACGTGTATCGAAACCTCTCTGCAAGGATATTTGTCACTCTTATAAATCTGTAATTATTGACACTTTGTTAGGAAATACTGCTAGGACTTTCGAAATATTGAAAATTGGTCTCATATGGAGGCTATAATGAAACATATCCGATGTCGAAATTTTTCCGCAAACAACACCCTGCAAGAACCCAGAATGCCAAACAACAGCTTCTTCGTTGGGAATATGCGGTTAAGACCCTCAAAATCCGAAAATGGGATGTACCTTTATATGGTGGCTGTTTTAAAACATAGATATATATTGAATAAAATTGTGAGGAGAAGTTTCTTGTTCCCCAGTAATCCAAAATTCCGTATTACAGCCACGTCACTCCGCAATTTTCCTATATCGAAAAACTCATCAATAATCCGGAATGCCAAATTACAGCCATTTCGTTGTTCGTGGCTAAGACCATCAAAATACTGAATATGGGCCCGAATCTTTATATATGGACTATGTCAAAATTTGAACCTTTATCAAAAATGTTCTTCACTTTTTTTAGCCAGGAACACAATATGGCAAATTACATCGTCATTCGGAAAATGCAGGTAAGACCTTCAATATACCGAAAATGGGTCCATTTATATGGTGGCTGTTTCAAAACATAATCCTATATTTGAAATTTTGTCAAAGATATTTTTACTCTCCAAGAACCCGAAATGTCAAAAACAGGCTAAGGCCTTCAAAATGACAAATATAGACCGAGATCTTTATATATGAGCTATGTCAAAACGCGGACCTTTCTCTTTCTTCAATTTTTTTTACACAGGAACCAATACCAAATTAGAAAATACTGCTAGACCCACAAAATACCGGAAACAGATCGGGATCTTTATATATGGGCTATGTCAAAAATTTAAACTATATTGAAAATTTTCTGTGAATAATCTTTTTCTTCGTCAGGAAAAACTCCCCCTTGGGAATCCGCCTTGTTTCAAAGCATAGATGAATATCGAAAATGTTATGCAAAGATATTTTTCAACGTCTCAGAAGCGGAAACACAAAATGACTGCCACTTTGATGGGCAAATGCGGTTGAAATCTTCAAAATGAAATACATGGTGCCTATATCAAAACTTGGACCAATAACGAATAATTTTTGCAAGTACTCGGAATATCACTTCGGTGGGAAAATTCTGATTGATCTTCAAAATACCTAAAATGAGGCCGTTATATGGGGCTATAATAAAACGTATATCGATATACCCCACATTCAATATCAATATTAGCAATATATGTTCAAAATTTCGAAATTCTATCTTAAATAATGCGATCTTTATCGTGATTTCAAAAGACCCACGGACTAACTGACGGTTAAGGCTAAATCGAAGGACTAAAACAATCTCTCACCTGATATGCGGTGACCGCAACAAATTCTGTTTCAGGAAACACAAAAGCCTGCTGGGGAGCCCATGGTATTTGTGCCAAATCAGAAGTGCGTATAACATGAATTCTCGGTTGGTATTTGTGCATGCTGGCCAAAACAATCTAGAAAAATTTAATTAAAAAAAGAATAGAAAAGAAAACACAATTAATCATAAAAGGAAATAAAAAACATCTGATCCGCTTCTCTCTAAACGCCTACTTACTTGACCGCTATTATCCAATGTGTTGTTGGTCAATTTCACTTTATTGAAGAGAATCGGTTGCGCCTGCCAATGTGATCCCGTGGCCGGACTATCCGGATGCAAGTACATACGTTGCGGTGACTGTGGCTCGGCACCGCCAGCTGGTACCCACTGTGACCCAGAGAATTTATAGCGGCAATCACCAATTGGTACCATTTCCAGTAGAACACAATAATTGGTGTCATCATCCAGACCGGACAACGACAATCGCATGGATGGGAACATACGTCTGGAAGGACACACAAACAAGGATCGCACAATACAATAAATAACTATTTCCAAAGAATAACAACAAGAACAAAAAAAAAAAAAACAAATAAAAATGGTGATAATGATGATGATGTTCATTTCGTTTATTAAGGATCTATGCGGAGGGATGTTACCGCACATTTTCTAGATAACCAAGCATTTTATTTGTTTTATCCACAGCCTATTTAGAGAAAGAAAACAAATGTTCATAAAATTGGAAAATGAATAGCACATTGTCTTGGCTGCATCCCCCCACTTCATCATGGTGAACAGCTCATTGATATCGTATAAAAGAACAAACTGACAAAGAAAACGAGCTATTGACTGATGGCAAGGGGGCGTTTCAAATATTTAATTGTGCGTTTTACAGCATTTCATTTAGGAAAACGAACGTTTGCGCATGCGTCTACGGCATTGTGCAGTATTGTTTTCTGTTTTTTTTTTCTTTACATGGAAGCGTAGGTGACTGAAAGTGTAGTTATTTTTTTGTTTTCTCTTTTTTATTTCAAACCTCAAACAAACATTTAAGCGCACCATGTCATTTCTAACAGGAAAATAAGAAAGTAGACCAGAGAGGAATGGCAGCAAATGTTATGAATATCTATGAACAATCTTTTTAAAATACACTACTTTGGAATAGGGGTATAATGACTGAGTTTCGATGGTTTATATTTTTAACACAAGTTGGTGGAAGATGTTCCCTCTGATAGAAAGAAAGTATCTGCTGCTCTAATTACCACCAATTGAAAAGATGGCAAAATCTCCAACTAATTATAATTAATTCGGATTCTTATGGGTATAAAAGCCCTTGGGGTGTGTATTAGGAAACCAGGAGGACTAATTCGCCATAGGTCAAGTTTTTGAGTTATGGCTCTAAAATGCAAGCATTTTGTATTTGTTTGGGCCTTTGCAGGTTATTTTCGAGATGACATGCCTTCAGTCGAATCGAGTGAGGAATCTTTTTGTATAACGTATCCTCCTTCTAATTACCACAAGAGGATATTTTGGCAACCCAATGTTCTGCAAAAATGTTGCTCATAAGTTTTTAGATCGGGTCCTCAAACACAAGAAATCGATTTTCTTATGTTGTATTATGTTTCAAATATACGCATGCAATTGAAAGCTAAAAACATTAGGAATTTACTCCCATGACCAAATGTTGGTTTTGGTTGGTCCATTTGCGGTATTCTAAAGATTTCAATTATTTCGATATAAATGTCAAATACAGTATAACAAATAAGCTCAACCGAAAGTTCTACATTGTATAGAATTGTTTATACAGACGAGACAAAACAACGAAATAAAAGAAATAAAAAAAGCAAAAAGATTCTGTACAAGAAAAAACCCACCACCACCAAACACACATTTCCAATGTTGTGTTTTTTCGCTTTCTCTCTCTAACAAGAAACCAACATTTAAACTTATATATATTTTAATTCATAAAATGCAGAAATCCAGACATTGGAAACACTTTCTGAAAACTATTCATATAATTTACGAATTATTTTTTCAGTGTAATGGTATCGCCTATGTACTAACATATCATCATTTGTAAAAAATGTTGTGGTGATAGTTGCGACCTGTAATTTAATTACAAGTTATAACGGAAGCTGGGCGAACGTACATAAAGATCGACTTGTTAAATAGTGAGTTTAAGGCCAATGGTTCGTGGTGCACTTTTTTGAACCAATATAAACATACCCACCCATAATATTGTAGGGTATAAATATATTTATACTTCTTTATTAAAAAACAAACTGCTCGGATATTTTCAAGGTATCCAAACTTTTACCGAAAATGGACTCCAACACATTTTAGTATTATTCTATTCTATTTAGTATCATTGAATATTGAATTGAATTTTTCTCTCAACCAAAACATACTTTGCATATTTTTGTTTGCATTTAAAGGGCATTCTGTAGATTTAATTTGATTTCAATTTGTTTGGCATTGTAAAGATTTTTGGGCATGCCTTTGCTGCTGTGGCAATGAAATCAGTTACCATTTCTTTCTGTTATTTTTGGCTAACCTTTTTATTCTAACATTGTGCGGGAGAGTGTGTTTATGTGTGTGTGTGGCTGTGTTCGTGTTCGTTTTGTTGAGGTTTGCATTGCTAACAAGGATCGTTTTGTGGTTGCTGGTAACAGCAGGTGGTTCGGGGTCTCTGGCGCCAATTTAAATTATATCGCATGAAAATGCATGACCTCGTTCTTTTTGTTGTTGTTGTTGTTGTATTCCCTTTCATTATGTTTCATTTGTGCGTTTTTTTGATTGTTTTCTCTCTATTTTTCTGAAATAATTTTTTGGTTATTTGTTCACGTTCTTGTTGTAGCATCTTTTCGACTGATGCTGTGGGTTCCCGTTTTGTCTGTCCTGCCTGTTTATTTTCTGAGGTTTACGCTTGAGGACCAATTTCAAACACAGAACAAAACAACAAAAAATGATTAATTAATTAAATTGTTAAATTTTGTTGAACTGAGTCCAAATATTGGGTTCATTAATTGCTTTCAAGGCTATTTGTGGAAAATGAGCCTATTTGGAGTAAATGTGTTTGTAAGAAGGGAAGGAAAACATTTCTAAAAATTGTATAGGGAATATTTTTAGTGAAATTCCTTGAAAATAAAGTAGGTGTATTATTGTATAATAGTAGTAAATGGAATTGGGCATCTAGTGTTTAGAGGTGATTTTAATTAAAATTATTCATTAGTTAATTGTGTAATTAGGGTTTTTTTTAGCGAACTGACGGGGTTTTACTAAGAAAATATTTGTTAGTTGTGAATCTGAAGAAGATTGACGGAAGACATGCAGTTAGATATGAACATCCTAGACACATTTACCAACCAAAAGGTCTGTAATTTGCCAGTTAGGGTTCTCTATTTAAATAAAGTTCACGCCCTATTTCCGGATTTAGCATTCCTGGTTCATATGGAGTAAAAAAGTATTAGCAAGGAATGATCCTTGTTTTTATGTTGGTTCAGAAATTATTTATGTATTTACTAGGACCATCTCCTGATAAAGTATATTAAAAGTTTGTCACGATCGAGATAACGCATTATTTGACGGATACCCCATCAGAATAAAATTCTATGTCGAGTTTACCAAGTCCGTCTTCCGTCCAGGTCGTATTTATGAAATTGGAGAGAGATCGGTTCAGATTTAAATATATCTCTCATAAATAATTGTGCACCAAACTCTCAATGTTTGATCGATTGTGACAAAATGTTGCTCAGGGTACTAAATTAAGTACGGATTGACGTACCTGATGTTATGCCGAAATCGTCCAATTTTATGTAAATGGTGCACCAAAGCCTCTATGTTTCGTTCGATTTACACGAGATGTTTCATAGCGTATTTAATTAAGTCTAGTATTATCTTTGCTAAGTTTCGTGAAAATCAGTTCAGATATAGTTCCTATATATATTTTCAACTGATTTTATGTAAATGGTGCGCTAAAGCCCCTATATATTTTTCGAATTACATGAAATTGCGCGTAGCATTTTAAATTGAGTCTGGAATGATATATTCAATATATAGTTGGCATCAGTTCAGAATTAGATATATCTCCTATATATACTCTCGTCCGATTTTGTGTTAATGGTGCAGCAAAGCCCCTATATTCTTTTCGATTTCCTCGAAATTTAGCATGGCATACTGAATTGAGTCTAGGCTGATGTGTGCCAAGTTTCTTTGAAATCCTATCAAATATGGATATAGGTCCTATATATATGTTTGTCTGATTTTATGTAAATGGTGATTAAACTCCCGATGTTTCTACGGTTTTTATACCCTTCACCACACTGTGGTACAGTTTATTATGTCTTGTGCGTATGTTTATAACAGGCAAAAGAAAACGAGATAGACCCATGGTTCATTTTGAGAATATGCATGGAATCACATTCTGAGTCGATTTATGTATGTCCGTCCATCTGTTGATGCTAAATTGTAAACAAAGTACAGGTCGCAATTATGATCCGATTTGGATGAAATTTGGTACCAGTCACTTATTCGGCCCAAGGACGAAGCCTATTGAGCTTTATTGGAGAAAATCGGATGAGATTTAGATATAGCTCCCATATATATATATATATATATATATTCGTCCGATTTTATGTAAATGGTACACCAAAGTCCCTATATTTCGTTCGATTGAACAAAATTTTGCACAGCTAATTGAATTAGGTCCATATTGACGTCTGTGAGGTTTTGTTGAAATCGGTCCATATTTAGATATAACTCTTATATATATTTTATCCGATTTTATGTAAATTGTGCACCAAGCTCCCAATATTTGTCCGATTGGGACAAAATTTTGCACATCATACTGAACTAAGTCCAGTTTGATGTCTGTGAAAATTTGCTCAAATCGCTAAAGATTTAGAAATAGATCCCCAAAATTTTGCACAATTAAGTCCATGACGTCTGTGATTTTTTGTTAAAATCGGTCCAGATTTAGATATAGCTCCAATATCTAGTTTCGTCCGATTTTAGGTAAATGATGCACCAAACTCCCAATGTATGTCCAAATGAGACAACATTTTGCACAACATACTTAATTAAGTCCAGTTTGATGTCTGTGAAGTTTTGTTGATATCGGTCCAGAT
The DNA here is from genome assembly GCF_032173495.1 of Musca vetustissima. Lineage (NCBI taxonomy): Eukaryota > Metazoa > Arthropoda > Insecta > Diptera > Muscidae > Musca > Musca vetustissima. The sequence continues at coordinate 29,964 of NW_026884702.1, forward strand.
TTAGATATAGCGCCCATATATAGTTTCGTCCGATTTTATGTAAATTGTGCACCAAGCTCCCAATATTTACCCGATTGAGACAAAAAACCAAACTAATAAACTAATCAAATTAATTATTCACACAAATATACGACCTTCAGGAGTCTTTTTAATTGTAGAATGCCTCTGTAGATATTGTGGATATATACGTAAAGAGCAAAGTTTCATTTTCATTCCCATCGATTTAGACCAACCACTTCAATCTTTCACACAAATTGTAAAGAGACCACTTCACTTTACTGAAACATGAAATACTCCCATCAAATTCAACTATAAATGAATGGCCAGATTTTGCAATCAAAATAAAACTTCAAATGATAAATATCCACCGAGAAGATAAACATCAAACAACAAATTAACAAATAAGTGGTTGCTATACACAAAGAAATACCAACGAATAGTGTTATAAACATCATTCTTAAAGAATTTATAACACACGTTTTCGGATTATCTCCTATTCGCCTAGGAATGCCATGCGGAGGCAGATGTTGGCTATAATGGCGACAGCGTCAACAGCAGCTACTGTCAATAATAACAAATTTGTTTAATTAAAAATTCAAATTGAAAGACCCATTTAAATCGCCAAAAGAGACACTTGTAGCCACTGCCTAAGACAAACAATATTTGTTCGAAGCCAAACCAAGCCAAGCCGATCCATGAACATCTGAAATCATTAAAGACAGCAATCTGAAAACAAGAAGAAACAAATCTCTCTCACAAGTCAAGATTTATGCCTGCTACCAAACGATCACAACACAAATCATGAATAATGTATGAATGACCGAAAGAATCGCTTAAACACGAAGTGGGAAGAAAAAGAAAAAAAAAAAACCTACGGATTTGGGGAATCTTAAAGAAAAAGAAATAACCTCATGGACCTCTATTTGTCTTTTGGTTATCGCTGGAAAAATACAATAACTTAAAAAAATCATTTATTTATGAACCTCACCATACACGTTGACTCCTTACAGCCTCCAATGGCAATGATCGTAAAAAAGCTAACAAGAAACGTGTATATATAGTTCGTTAACTACAAGTACCCACAACAACAGTGATATCCGAAACGATCATGAAGATGCAACATTGTTGGTTTTTTGTTTAAAATTTTTTGCTTTTAACGTGGCTTTGTCGCCACGTCTCAATGGCGGGCTGATGGCGGGTGGCTTCGCATATTTCACTCCCTTGTTGGCTTAGCTGTGAACCGAGATCAAGATCTTCTTTTGTTGGCTGTCGTTAAAAGTGTGAAATTTGTTCGTATTTAATGTAACGAGATGAACGATGACATGCTGTGAATATTGTCAACAATCGGGGATCAGTGTTTCAGTTAATAGCGGGTGAATTGTTTTTTATGTTTTCATTTTTATTATTATTGTTGCAGATAAGTTATTGCCGTTTAGCAAAGGGTTGCCAAAGCTACACAAATAAATATTAAGTAGTAATAAAATTTGAACAGAGAAACAGATGCCAATTGTAAACAAATTAAAACAAAATCAAGAATAATTCCTTAAATTGGTCAGGACTTTTCTGTGAGAACTATGCTTTTATATTGTAGTTACACATAAAAAAATAATTCGCATATTATATGAATTGTGTTTAGAAAGTGTTGACAATGTCGGGATTTCTGCATTTTATGAATGTAATTCATAAAACTTTAAATACTTGTTTCTTGCCAGAGAGAATGAACACAATTTAGTGTCTGTGTTTTGTGGTGATGGCGGGTTTATATGGCCCAGAAACTCTTTGTCGTTTGATTTTTTTTGTTTTCTTCTTTGTTATTGTCTTGTCTCGTTTTTTTATTAATTTACTTTTAAAACTATATTATCCATTGGCTAAGGCTTTTTGTTCGCATAAACACTTGTTTAATATTTTGTATTTATCATTCATGTCGAAATTATTTGGAAAATACATATGCGAATTCTGTAGCACCAATGCAGACATCGTTACGAGTGTTTTAATTAAAGAAACAATGGAATGCGGAAAAAACGGCGGTTGTTAGCAGCAGAAACAGTAGTCAAATAAACGATTTTCACAATCAGAGATCATGTCTAAAGACAGGGAATTTTATTTTGATCTAGAATATAAATACTTTATGGGATCTCCAGAGATGTTACAAACGGAATAACAAATTTAATAAAATTTAAATTTAAAAAAATTCTCTTGGTTTGTCCTTTTAACACTCTCTTAAGCATGTAGGTGAATTGAATGTGGGGTACATTGAACAACCAGTTTTCATAAATAAGACATTTAAAGTCTTAAATAATATCTAATATTGGGGGATTAATTGGGCGGAAAACTGAATACCGAAATATCAGTTCGTCTGTTAACCCATAATACAATCCTATGACGATGATCCGAGCAATGTCTGTACAGGCTCCGTTTAAACTCAAAAACCGAATGTATGTTCACCTTTCTTGACAAACTTACATGTTCTTGATTTTCCGCCATTAGAACAATTATATACAAATTTAAACATTCGGTTTGTTGCTCAACACATTTCTTTACTTCTCTGACATATCAACACTGGTTTGATATATATTTTAATTAGCATTTATATCAAAATAATTTGGAAAATTCATATGCGAATTTTGTAACACCAATGCAGATGTCGTTAGCTGAGTTGTAAGGAAGCAATGAAATGGAAAACTAACCGCAATCGAGTTAGTGGTTAGCAAGAGAAACAGTTGTTAAACAAACGGCTGTAAAAATAACAACCACCAAGTAAAACTAACAACCACCAAGAGAGTCGGAGAACGATTTCTTAACAAAACACAGCCGAACAACGAACATGGTATTGGTTTTATTCTTCGGAAGAATACATTTGTGTTTATCAAGAAATCAGAGAGAGAGGGAGAGAAATGACAGCAAATAGCGATAAAGTAGATCGAAGTAGGAAAATTATTTTGATGTTAATGAAATGTTCTCATGGTTATAAGAGGTACGAGGTACATGTACAATATGGAAAAAATTAACCATGATAGGAATTAGGAATATATTAATTGAAATTTGTTTCTGTGCATATGTTTAAAATTAACTAAGCATGGCAAAACTTGTCAGCAGAGGGATTGACGGTTAAAGAATTCTTGAATGAAATACTACAAAGTCTTTCCAGAAATGGTTTACTATATAAGAAGTAAAGTATATGAGTCGTTTATTTTGAAAGTGGTTTAAGTGCATTTTGGCCTATATTGAAGTATTTAGAGGTTTGGGTTTGATAGAATATATAACGTAATATTTTTTTTAGTTTTCTATAAAACCAAGACTTGTATCAGAAGCTAAAATAGACTTAAACCACTATCAAAATAAACGACTCATTTGTTAGATAAATATAGAATATTTAAAGAAAAATCCCAAAGAAGGTGATCCCATTTGACCAGAATAATGTACCCAAAATATAAAAAATCTTGCAATAAAAATAACTAATTCCCAAACTATGACATTTCTTAAAATGAATCATTATTATAAAATGTCTGTCTTCCTTAATGAAAGACAGTAAGACATGAGAGCTATAAGTTCCAATGGTTCTCACAATCTACAAATATTTGGCAACACTATGCAACCCTATTCGCAGATGATAACAACAATGATAATATACCTTTTTTATTATTTTCCTAAACTGGCGCCACCAAAATTCGCATCCTTACTCTACAAGAAGTGCAATCTATACTCTCTTACAAACCACACTCACACCAAATTTCCCATAAAAGAAAAAAAAAAAACACTTACGAAGTAGCAAAACAACACATCCAAAAAGAATGTCCCTTACGAAAAATTGTGACACGGTTCAGCTTTAACAAGCCATGGCATATTTCATTTAAACGAAAACTAAAGTATAGAGATAACGTTTAACACGTAATTTATAGGTGTTACATAGTTTACGTAACGTTGCATGGTAGTAGAAACAATGCCATCGCCACCACTTAAACGTGCAACATTTCTTGGCCATATCAGCACGCTCTTATCGTCATAGCTGGCTAACAAGATTTCAAGATTTATAGCCACATCGGACGAGCAAAAAAGAAGAAAGCCTAAAATGCCGATCCTTCGTGATCGGCCAAAGGAAGAAGAGAAAACACACACTCACACGGCAAAAAATGATGATGCAGCAGGAGGACCCGCTCACAACGGCATTGAAATCAGTCATGTCACATCACCAAAATACCAGATATCCAACTGAGTTCTCAAGTCATAAATAACCCAGACGCCACATTACGTGCTAGCAACAGGCGCTTGTGATGTTGTTGGTGTTGTTTTTGCTTTTGTTATCCCTTAAGACTGGCAGTTTGGAAAATGACGACGATGATGATGATGACATTCCCAACATTATAACATTGATGACGACAGTGGCTCTCTCAACTCTCTGTTAACGTTCTTATCATATCTTTAAAATCTTTTCGGTTCGTTTGACAATCGATTGCCGATGTGTAGCTTCTTAGCGTAAGTGTTGTTGGTTTTGTTTTTGTATGTAGTTGCCAGCAACAAGTGTAACAGGTACATGTTTGGAATTTGGTTAAGGGTGATCTTGTTAAAGATCTGATAGGTAACAGGTGAAATGCAAATTAGAAACTAAAAAGATTAAAAAAAAAATAACATCAACGTGGGAGAAAAAATTTCTTAGAGAAAATGAAATGTATTCTAAACGAAGATTAACCAAAAGAAAATGATTTTTATACCCTCCACCATAGTATGGAGGGTAAATTAATTTTGTCATTCCGTTTGTGACACATCGAAATATTCATTTCCGACCCTATAAAGTATATATATTCTTGATCAGGGTAAAATTCTAAGACGATCTAGCCATGTCCGTCCGTCTTGGGTTCTTATTGGGTACCAAATTGCCCCACTAAAAATTATAAATATAGGTCCACTTTTTCTGGTAGCCCCATATAAGCGTACCTCCCAATTTCCAATTTTTGGGGGGTTTTGACCGGATTTTTTCACCGAATTGGCTGTAATTTAGTATTTTGAGTCCTTAATAGGCACCAAATCTCCCCACAAAAAATTATGAATATAGGTCCATTTTTTCGGATAGCCCCCATATAAGGGTTCCCCCAATTTTCGGTATTTTGGGGTTCTTGAGCGCGTTTTTTAACCGAATTTGCTGCAATTTGGTATTTTGTAGTTGTATATAGTAACAAATCTCCCTACCAAAAATTATTAATATTCGCCCCCTTTTTGGGGTATTCTCCATATAACCCCCTTTTTATATTAAAATAGTTATCTGATATGTTCCGCGTTTTGAGTTTGGTTCTAAGACTCTGTTGTAATCATTTCTCCTGCGGAGGATAGCGAAATATGAAATTATAACGTAAGGTTCGATAATGAACTATAGCCGCATTTAGACCTAGCCCCTGTGTGGAGGTTCCAGAAAGAGTGACCGATTGCATACACCCTTATTAGCCATAAGGCAGAGGGTATAATTATCCATTAAAAATTTCTGAAATTTGTATTATGGTTTACAGGTCCACTTTTTGGTATGTTCCCTATATTTTCATTTCTAGTATATGTCGGTATATCTATGGTGGAGGGTATCCAAAGTTCGGCCCGGCCGAACTTAACGCTTTTTCACTTGTTAGAATTGTTTCTAACCGGTAAAGATTTGGAATATTTTCTTATATAGACGATTAGGAGAATACATGATTCTCCTGAAAGAATAACATTATATAGAAAATTATATAGAAAAGGTATTGTTGTAGGTGGACAGAGGCAGACTATCTTGTTATTTTATATACAGAAGACCCTGGAGTTATCTATTATATGAAAGACATGATCTTAAAAAAGGGTGGAAACCCTCTGGTATGTATTGAAACAATTGATTGTTTTATTCTTATTTAGTCATGTATTCTATATAAGAAGAAAAATAGCTTTCATATATAACACTATGGTACTTTTTATATAAAATACCGGAGCATATTCTTATACATAGAAGGGCCAAGATCCATCGGGTATATCGAAATTTGTATGTCTTCTTTATATAAAAGTTCAGATGTGTCCTTATATCCTCCAACATAACATTTAGAGGATATAACACGTTGCAAAATCTCAAAACATTCGTCGGAGACCCCACAAATGCCATGTTCTTCCGACTATCACGATGATTTGCACATGCAGTACTAATATGTACTCCTAGGATGTTTGATATGGAAAATGGGATACATTTATATACCACGTATATACTAGCCCCAATTTCTATATTTTCAAGGTTTTAACCGCATTTTGAAACATAAGTAGCTGAAGTTCGACATTCCGGTATCTTGGAAGGTGATAATCGCCTTTAGACGATAATGGATCCCACCGAAATGTTGTGGTTCTTGGAGGTCCAATTTTGGACAAAGCCCCACCACACAAAAGGTGGTGGGGCTTTGTCCAAAATGTCGCAGGGTTTGAATTATTTTGCAACCAACGGTGTTGTGATTTGGAATTTTCACTTCTACGAAATGTGTATAGCCTAGATGAGACCAGAATAGCAATCAACTGGCTGAAGAATAATAAAGTAGCTGGTGCAGTTGAATTACTAGCCGAACTATTCAAGACCAGTGGTCAGATGCTGATCAGAAGTATGCTCCCGCTGATTAGTACAATTTGGCTAGAGGAAGGCATGACCAATGATTGAAACCCCAGCACCCCGTGTCCGGTGCACGAAAAGGAGACAAAACGATATGTTCCAAATAAAGAGGAATTAGTTTCCCAGTCGCATATCCAGGGTCTTGTGTGAACGACTGAAGCCAATTGTCAATGACATTATTCAAGCAGACCTAGCAAATCTACCATAGATAAGATTTCCACACTACCCCAAATCCTAGAGAAGACCCAAATCACATTCCACTTATTCATAGTCGACTATGAAACCGTATTCGACATCCCATATCCGCTCAGAGGTGTTTAAAACCATGTCTGATTTCGGCATTTCTGCGGCTATTCATACGGCTATTCAGGACAACTTAAACTGGCACAAGATCAGCAGTTAAAGTCGGAAAGGACAAGACAAGGTGACAGCCTCTCATGTGACCTTTTTAACATTCTTCTCGAAAAGATCATACGCGATGCAAAGGCGAACAGAAATGGCACTCTGTACACCAAGCAACACACGTTACTCGCCTACGACGATGACATCGACATAATGGGTCGAACATTGCGAGCGATTACAACCACCTTTGCACAAATTGAGAAGGAGTCTGCCCAAGTGGCTGTGGTAGTAAAAGGCGAGAAGAAAAGTTGGTAGTATCAATGCGTAGGACGTTCTTTAGACTCGGACCAACTGTGGAACTTGAGAACTACAGCTTCGAAGTAGTCAAAGACTTTATATACCTTGGTACCGCCATAAATAAAACTAATGACATCAGTTTTGAAATGCGAAGGAGAACAGATGCTAATATGATCTAAGTAAACAATTTAGAAACAATGCCACTTCTCGCCAGACCAAACTCGCACCCTACAAGACGGTGATACTTCCAGTGCTGGTATATTGATCAGGAGCATGGGTACCTGCCCAAGTAGATGAGTGTTTGAAAGAAAAAATTTCCGAAAGATCTAAGGGCCGATCTGCGTCGACGATCTGCGTCCAGTGTCGAATGAACCTCAAGCTATAGCATCTATATATAGTCAGATGTATCTGGCTGCCCAGCTCAAAAGGCATATTAAAGCGAGAAGGTCAAGTGGAGGATGACATATCAAAGCAGGACTTTCAAACTGGAAAAGACTGTGCACAATATAGTTTTTAAGTTCGAATGCTGGAACAAATGTTCAGCCTGGAGTCATCTAAGTATGTAAGTGCCACATTTCCGACCGAAGGAGATATAACTTGAAACAGTTGAAGGGTGAAAAACGTCCTTGCAGAAAATATTGTATATGGGTCCATGATTTGATGGAGCTCTATACTATGTTCCAGTTCTATTCTCGGCATTTTGAAGTCCTTAGCCGCATTTTATAAAATAAGTTGCTGTAATTTTGCATTCGGCATTTGCGAAGATTTCCGCATTTTTTCAATGAAGTGGTCGTAATTTTGCATTCGCATGTTTATAAATAATATATATGCCCTAAGAGGATTTCAAGCCGAAGTGACTGCAATTTCATTTCAAATTCTAAGATAATAAACTTCTTCCGAGACAATTTTCATATGGGGACCTTTTTGAAATAACCCATATATTTTTTAATAAAGGTCAATGTTGGGACGTACGAATGTTCCATACGAAAGACCTTCCCAATTTTTTGCATGTTTAAGCATTTATTTTCTCAGTGGATTTTACAACTTGCAAGATCCATACAAAGGTCTTGCGATGGGTACAATAAGTTTGTCCCGCCCGAATTTAACGGCGTTATCACTCGTTATATTTTAGAGACCAAAGCAGTGTTGTCGTTAAAAAAAAACAGGATTAGGACCAAAATATTTGTGTGTAAGAATGCACCAAAATCTGACCATTTAAATGGAATTCTCCTAAATTAATAACCTAAAAATGGACCGAAATGGCCAATCATCGACACAATTTGGTTCGAAATGTCCCAAACGGCAACGCTGGACCAAAATGTCTTCTGTTGTATAATACACCATTGTGGTTTTATTATTTATAACCCAATGGCTTCCATTGTTTATTCGTCTAGTAGAGTATTCTCTAAAAGAATCATATACTAATAGATCACAAGAATTTTCTTATAGAACTCGCATCCATTAATAATGCAGGTAAAATATATCCTTCATATACGATCTAAAAGTCCGGCTTCACTTCAAATTTTGTTAAAAACAATAACATAGCAGGAGGTCCAGGCCACAGTTCCCTGCATTAGGAAAAACAAGCAACAAATGAAAACCTCAACATAACCTTAGCTATGTATGAATTAGAATGTGATGAAAATAATGTTGTTTTTCTCCGGTATCTGATATTTGTGTGTGAAAAATCTTGTCGCGCCGTTGTTATATTCCGCAGCTCATTTTGGCAGGCGCCGTTAACGTCGCCGTGGTTTAATGAGCCTCACTTAAAATGCAATTTCATCTCATTTCCATTTCGAAGACACTGACTGGTCGGTTTTGTGTGTGCTTGTTGTTGTTGCTATTCATAATGCAACAGCGACGACCAAGACGATGAATACGACTAGGACCACGGTAACTGTGAGTTTTTGTATGATGGTGTTAATGCAATCATAAAAATCTATTTTCTTTTCCATGCTGTTGCCTGTTGTTGTTCTACTGAGCTGTACTGTCGAGCTGCACTTAACCTCAAACAACAAAAATAGAATAGATCGCCGAGTTCCCTTTTTGTGGTCGGTCAAGCAAATTGCCATGGCATTGTTAAGGCGCGATATTTTTCGAGTTCTTGTTCCCTGCCAAACAAATTAGGAATATTCTGATCCTAAACAATGTTTGCCTGGCGTCTCTGTCTAATAATCCTTAATTGATTTCCAAACAAAAACCGAATCGGTAGAGAAATAGCGCCATGCCAATAGCATAAATAAGATGAGAGCGCCAGAAATATATTAGGATGTTTGTACATAGGTATATGAGTATGTATGTATGTATGTGCAGTTTGGTATATGTACTACCTGGTGTGTATCGAACCACCTACTTACCTTCCACTTTTCGTTATAATCATTTCCGTTCCAATTTGATGGAATTGCTTCCACAGTTCATCGTTTTGCAATTGGACATCGACACCGGGTAATGTTACTCGTGGTGGCATTATCACATGTCGGGGCATCGGTATGTGCATCATGGGTGGAAAGGGATCTGCAATGAAATTATAAAAATGAATTATTTACATTAGGTAATTTTAACAGCCGCCATTTTCAGTTTTTAGAATTGAAAAAATGTATACCCAAAACATTTGTTTTTTTTATCTGACAAATTGTTTAAATAAAAATTGGGTGTCACGATACTGCTGAAATTACTGCACTACATACTACGATATAAAAATTTCACTCAATAATATATAAAAACATAATTTTTAAGTGGTTATTTATGTGGCTTTACAAAGGTCGTATGTTGATAACATGTATTTATTTTGCCCTGATGCGAAACTTGCATATGCGAATAAAATTCAAATTTGCCAAGGTTCGACATTTGTCTTCATTTTAGAAACAGCCCTTTTCAAATCAGATTTTTGTTGTAGCGATGGATACTTAATCCATAACACCTACAATTGTTCCATGGTATACACATGTTTTTGCGCATCCGTTTTGGAAGTGTGTTGATGGCTCAGAATGATAAGTGGTCTGGCAACATTTGTGCTGCTCCGAGGACAGAAATTCGAGCCCTAGCCCTGCTCAACCTTGACAAACCTTGACAGGGCGAAGTAAATACAACTTATTAACATACAACTTTGGTAAAGCCTCATAGCCGAATACCGAAATGCGTCACATAATGGTGGGTACGTAGGTTCTTCTCCTGGCTTGTCTTTCCATTGCAAAACTTATATCATTAAGCTCCACTCGAAAGAGGATAAATAATCACTTAAAAATTACTTTCAAATGACCACTGCCCTTACAACGCAAAATTCAAATAATAAAAACATAGCTTTTATAGGTCGATTCTTTAAAAATATAAAGTAAAAAGTACCCAAAAACCAAATGTTTATAAAAATGTGTATAAAATTAATGATTAGGATAAATTCAACAAATAAAAAAATATTTTCAACTGCATGCGTGTACATTAGGGTTATGATTTTTTGACAACCTCGCATCAAAGTATCATGTTTTGATGAGATTTACATGAGATTAAATAAAATCGTAATGTTAAAAAAAAATATTTATTAGCATTTTTAAGATTTTTTAAGAGTTTGCGGAAATCATAAAAAATAAATCCATTACTTTCAATTAACTATAGGATTTTTTTAACATGCTTCGGAATGTCCGAAATATCCGCTTTGTCTTATGATTTGTTACCATTTCAAAGGTAACTTCATAACGCCTCTCTCATAGAAGTCCTGCTCTCTATTTGCAAAAAACTCTAATAGTAGATTTTCACAATCCTCCCGAGGTACCAATTTATCATTAAAGAATTGTTGCAATGCAAGAAAAAGATGACAATCGCATCCGGACTGTATGGCGGGTGCATTAAAACTTCCCAACCAATTGATATCTTCAAACGGCGTTTGGCAATATGGAAGCAACTAATAATAAATAATCCCCTTCCAGTCCCACCAATTTCAGAGCAGAACCTTCCTGGCCGTTAGTCCTGGTTTGGCCACCGTTTGTGGTGCTTCACCGCTCTTTGACCACGATCGTTTTCGCACAGGTTTATCGTATGTGATCCATTTCTCATCTTATTCCGTTTGGCCAAGGCTTCGCAGATGGATATTCGATCCATCCTATTTTTTCTATTAATTAGTGTGGCACTCAAACATCGAGCTTTTGCTTTTTGTAAATGTAAATGGTTTAAAACAGTTTTATGTTCGATTTTTAGTTTCTGGGCGATGTTACTCCTGCTAACATGCCGGTCAACTTCGATCATTTCTTCGATTTTATCGACATTTTCGAATGGATTTCTTTTTATCCAATCTAATATATTTTATGTTTCGACTAGATTAGTTCGAAAATGGTAGATATAACTCCGTTTCTTCCGTGAAACTTATATAAAGGGTGATGTACCACAAGACCCATTTAAATAGTCAACAACAAATTCTTATATATGTAGGCCATGATTTACCACTTAAACTGAGGAAACGTCCGATAAAAACTATGGGAATCACGGTCTTAAATAGTGCATGAATAAATATATTGTCCTTTTTAATGTAAACCAACTCACATGTAGTACACCATCGAATACACCATTTTAAAAAGAAAGTATCTAAATTCGGCCTGACCCATTTTTTAATGCATTATAATTTTTTTCGGCTATACCATTGAAAATACCGAAAATGATCTTTACATGGAAACCCTACCGAAACATGGATCTACGTGTGAAAAATGTTCTCACTCTCCAATAATCCAGAATGCCAAATTTCAGCCAGTTAGGTTGGGGAACTTTGCTAAAATTTTGAAAAATTGGTTCTCGAAATAAGTAGAAAGAAATATAGACTTATATTGAACATGTGAATAAATTGCTTATCTCTGATTTCAAAATAGCAAATAGTAATGCTACAATATGGTCACTTAGGTTGGGAAATGCGGCAAGGCCTATTAAAATACTTGTAAAGGGGTCAGTCGTTTATATGAGATTTCTGGTAGATATATTTGCCACCCAATAATAGCTCAAAATGTTAAATTATAGGCAATTTGATATCAGATGCCGTATATTTGGGCATTCCAAATATAATCTTATATTTGGCTCGGCTGTAAAAGCAATTTAAAGCTTTAAAATCGAGTTTGGGATGAACGGTTATATGGAGGATATATCAAAGATCATCGGTGTAGTATCAATATGAACGCAAAATTTCAGCTCTTAACTATTGTGTGTGTCATTTTACCTGTTGCACACAAACACAGACGGGCCTTAATTCGACATGGAATTTTATTCCGATAAGGAATATATATACTTCATACGTCGATTTTTTCAGCATCCAAGTCAAAAATATTCCATTGTACATTTATCGACATTTCTACACTCAATTGATCATTACCGATTTACATAAATTGGGTTATTTCTTATTTTTTTTTTTATGTTTAGCATTATTAAGTGGCAAAATATGTATTGCAATCAATATAATTATTGATTAAACAAAAAAATATGTGTGTACCTCAATAAATTTATCCCTGGGAGCGGACACAATATTTGGTGGTAAAAATACAAACAGTAAAATTCAATGGAAGCTTTTTTTAAAAATACCTATTTTTATATGAAACTACATTTTTACCCCACGTTTAAAAATGTACATTGTACTTTTATCATTTAAATTAACCCTTCGTCAATTTTACCATTAAGTAGTAGAAAAAGTGTATTCGATTTTTGAAGTTTAATAATAAAAATATAAATTTGTAAAGATAATTTTCGGGCACTTTATAAAAAAAGTCGATTTAAATATAGATCATATGTATTTTTCATCCTCTTCTACTAAAAAATATTTGAAACGAAAAAGATGTTGCCTTTAGTTTCCGACGGCATTTTTAAAATATTCCAATTTACTTAAAAACAAATACACTTACCCGGTATACGTTGCATGATCTGTTGGCGATATATTTCATGGGCGATATGCTGTTGCATACGCAAATCCACCAATTCATTCATGGTGATCATCGTTGTGGATTTTAATTGTGTGTGATTATACTTGGCAATTTATAATAATTATGAATGATGGTGCTGCAGAGTATGGTGTTGTTGTTTTTCACTTATCAAACACAAAAAATATATGCTTGTTCGTCGTTTCTTTGTTGTTGTTGTTTTATTTTTTATTACAGACAGGTTATGGATAAAGGAATATTTATCGCTAGACACGATCACAAAACACGAAGTACAACATTGTCAATTACAAGAGTTGTTTTATTAGCATTTTAGTCGATTGTTGTTGTAGAACTAGTATGCACGACGACTATGATGACTGTGACGACACGATAACGAATGCAAAAAAACACGAAACCGCGTTGGCGTTAAACGGAAGTGTTACATTTATCACCACTCCTTTAGCATAATTACAAAACGTCTTTTTTCGCCCTCTTCTTCGTATTAATCAACAACAAATTGTTATTAGTTGTGATAGTGTGAACTTGTTATTGTTGTTGTATTGTTTTATTTTTTGTATTATTAAATAATAATTTATGCAAATTAAAATTGTTTTATTCAAATGCGTCAAATGTGGTTTTTCTCCTTTTGTAAACGACCGAGCCGAAAATAGCTTTATCGCAGCTTTTGAGTGGGTGCTAATTGGATTAGATCGAAGCGATAACTATGCGAAATCGAGCTAACGTAGTTTTAAAGTTTCCATAACGCTTTAGCTTTAGCACGCCATGTGTCGTACCGACGGTTGTAAAACACACAATTCTGGATCGATCAGATTGATGGCTTGAATTCACGTTCTTCGCCTATGGTAAGAGGGAGAGAGAGTGTGAGACACGAACGCCAATGAGCATGAATCCGGCTTGCTGGCTTAACAAAGTTTCTAGTTCAACTGACTGTCTTTTTTTCATGTTTTACGTTTGTCACAAAAAATTATACGTTTCAGTGAATGAGTGCCGCGGCAGCTACAGTGAGAAGTGATCGGATCGGATGGGATCGTTTTCGTAATAACAGTGGTGGCAGCAACCACACAACATCGGCTTTAGAGTAAAAATGCCAACAGAAGAAAAAAACAAAGAAAAAACAAATCGATTTTTAAGTTGATAGTCGTCATCATCGTCATCATTATCAATGGAGACAATGGAAGATGAATGATGCATCTTTTTTTGGTCTGGAGAAAAATTACCTGCTGTTCGGAATACTCTTCTTATAAGATCGGCATGTGTTGTGTGTGTACAACACTATTTCAGTACTTCTGCCTTTGAACACTTGTGATTGGTTGAAATTAGTGTTGTGAGCGCAGAGTTGGCTCTCCACTCTTACTCTCTTTTAAAAACCCACCAGTTAACTCACCACCATTTCTCCCATTCCCTACAGAAAACAACAACAGCAGCAATGCAAAACAAAACAACGGAAGCCAGTGCAGCTGTCATCAACTCTCCGAATTGTTGTTATGAGTATCTGGTGTGTGGTTCGCTCCATCTCTCTCTGACACTCTCACCGTTACTGGTTAGCTGTTGATTACTCCAGCGCTGATTCTCCATTTTGAAAATAACACTCGCATTGAAGTGCTGATCTTAACGCTTGTGGCTGTTGACTTCCAACACGCTTCTGTTCGTAAAAATTTTAGCCCCTCCTTCAGTGTGATGGTACGCTGAGCATGGTTATGATTTCGTTTTATGTTATTGCATTTTTGCGCTGAACCTTTAGTGCTGTATGCGTGTAATTTTTTTCGTGAGTTTTAACGCTCAATAATGTTAGTTGTTGCTGTTCGTTTTATTTGTAATACCTCAGCGATTATGCGATTCTCTGTTATTACTGTCAGCTGGCGAAATGGTAGGCAGCTGATTTTTTTTTGGATTGTGTGTTACTGAAATAAGAAGGGATGTTAATTCAACCATTTTAGGAAATATATACCTAATAAGTAAATCTGCAAAATTTTAAGGAATAAAATTCTAATTGCACAGTGATAATAATTGAAATTCTAGAAAGGTCATAAGTCAGATAATGAGTTAGATATTTACGTTCCATAACCTATTATAATATAAAAATCAGTACATTTATTTTACATTTGTATGTTTTTAATAATTAATTTATATTATCTGATCTTTTTGATCAAAAATATCTACAGAATCCATACATTTCCTGGAGAATAACGACAACTCCATTAGTACAATAAAATAGATACGCATTTCTAAGCCCCAATTAAATTGATAACTATAAATACGGTCCCATGTTCGTTGTTTTGAAGGTTTTATTCGGGGCTGTTATATGGCATTCTTAGAAGGTTGCAACCATATTGCAAACAAATTTCCGCCATATAAACATCAATTTTAAGTGTGTTGAAGTTTGATAATAAATAAAAAATATAAATAAAAAACTGCGGAGAGATGATTTACAATAGAATAACATGTTCCTTTTTGATGAAATTATTAAACATAAATAAAAACAAGCCACGTTAATTTTATATGCAATGAAAGCTTAAAATAATATAAGATACGCTTGTTGTTATTTATATAAAAAAAATATATAATGAAATAAAAAATGTAAAAAAGAAACATTTTAAAATTATTGAATAAAACGCCCTACTTTAGCACTTAAATTAGAACTTAAAATATATATAATTTGAAAGTATACCTACCAATTTAAGGTCAAATATTCCAAATATGATTTTCAAAACAGGACGTGCCCAATAGAAGATTTCTGAGAAAAAAGGCAATTTTTGAAGTCACATAATTGAATGAAATAGTAACGGTAATGAAATTAAAAATAAAATCATTTCCATATGGCAACGCTTTATCATGCTTTGCTGATCCGTCAACGTTACCACTTAGCACAGTGTAAAATTTTATAAAACAAAATTTAAAGAACACATTTGTTTCGCTCCACATATAAACACCGTTAACATAATTAAAGTTTTTTTTATGAAAAACACTCGCAAATATATCCGATTAAGATTTTAATTCCGAATTAAAAATATTAAATGTGATAAAAAAATTTTGGCCTATACATGTTGTGTATTTTCATGTAGGTATCGGAAAGTATCCACCGAATGCAATGTTTATTATGAAATAAGTAATAATGTATGGATAAGGGAATTAACTCAATTTTTGCTTGGACAAAACTGAATCAATTCTACAGTACAAACAGATTGGCTCGAAAATTTTAGATATCTTTGCCATGTGATTACTGATCAACAAATTGCCATTACGATAAACACCACTTATTTAAGACTTCGACGGAATTGTTGGGAGGGATATAACATCAGGTCTACATGTCTACAGTAAAAATATCAAATAATTAAAGTCTCAAGCCTCAGCATTGAAAGTGTACTTGGAAGCATGGAAAGGGTATACAATGATATTATGATGTTTTTATACCCTCCACCATAGTGTGGAGGGTATATTAATTTTGTCATTCCGTTTGTAACTCACCGAAATACTCATTTCCGACCCTATAAAGTATCTATATTCTTGATCAGGGTAAAATTCTAAGACGATCTAGCCATGTCCGTCCGTCTGTCCGTCTGTTGTAATCAAGCTATCTTTCGAAGGAATTGAGATGGGGTGCTGAAATTTTGCATAGGGTTGTCTTTTGTCTGCAGTCAGGTCAAGTTCGAAGATGGGATATATCGGTCTACGTTTAGGCATAGCTCCCATATAAGGGTACCCCCCAATTTTCGGTATTTTGGGGTTCTTGAGCGCGTTTTTCAACTGAATTCGCTGAAATTTGGTACATTGGGTTCCTATTGGGTACCAAATATCTCCACTAAAAATTATAAATATAAGTCCATTTTTTCTGGTAGCCCCCATATAAAGGTACCCCCAAATATCGGCATTTTGAGGTTCTTGAGCGTGTTTTTCAACCGAAATCACTGAAATTTGGTATTTTGTAGCCGTATATGAAAACAAATCTCCCTACAAAAATTATTAATAGTCAACCCCTTTTAGGCGTAGTCCCCATATAACCCCATTTTTATATTAATATAATTATCTGATTTTTCCGCGTTTTGGGTTTGGTTCTAACACTCTGTTGTAATCATTTCACCTGCGAAGGATATCGAGATAAAAAACTAAAAAGTACGGTTCGATAATGAACTATATGTGAACTATAGCCCGCATTTAGGCTTAGCCGTAGCCCCTGTGTAGGAGGTTTCAGAAGGAGTGGACCGATATTCCCCATCTTCGAATTTGAATTATCAATTAAAAATTTCTGAAATTTGTATTATGGCTTACATTATGGTTTACATAATCCGTTTTTAGACATGTCGGTATAGGTCCACTTTTTGGTATGTTCCCTATATTTTCATTTCTAGTACCTGTCAGTATATCTATGGTGGAGGGTACATTGAACTTAACGCTTTTTCACTTGTTCTTTTTAAAATTGAGGGTTACGTTTTTTTTGGCGAATATGGCTCGATATAGTGACGCTGGAAAAAAAAAAACTAATTTTTATAAAATATTTATTGATTTCTACAAAATTTAGCAATTTCTGGAAAAATTTGACCAATATTTTGCATATTAAGACGATTTTCCGACATATGTAAGGTAGCCGCGTAGGCGAATTGGGAATATGATATTTCAAAATTGTTATCAATGCGAATAAATATTAATTCGCCTCTATTTTCAGAATCAGAACAAAGCATTTGTGAAGTTTTATAAAATATTTATTTACTTTTTGAAATTTGTACATTTATGAATTAAATATAGCACAAAAGATAAAAATGATTCGTTAATGTTAAGGAACTGATGACAACGAATACATTTTTGGAGAAACGAAGACGTGGACCCATTTTGAATATGTTTTCTGTGGTAGTAACACCTCAGCATACCAAACTCAACATATGTGGAAATCTAAGGTTCGAAATTACATCCAAATTATTGAAATTGGGACGTATCATTAAATGGCAGAGAACATAGAAAGTTTTGCAAGAAAATTTGCATTCAATAAGAACTATAATGCCAAATTGAAGAAACTGAATTCTTACAATGTTTAACAATAAAACTCCAGAATGCAGTTCTGATTACCTCGATCAATATCCTTATCATATGTTCTGCCTATTCTGAAGGTCTCATTCGAAGATATTTGATTATTGATATCGTTTATTATACGGCATATAAGGAGGGGATTTTTACGAGAAATACGCCATCAAATCGTTATTCAAAAAATCCAAAATGCTCTTTTCGTGTAGATCTTCCTAAATGTGAAGGTATCCTATACATGACCTATATGTTTTGTTTCTTCAGAAATTGTCTTCTTTAATTTTCATTTTTAATTTAATTTATTTTTTTTCGGCGAATTCAAGAAAAACAACTTGTTGTGAGTTATAATATTACCACCAGCTGGCTTGATACGGTTACCTTATTAATATACATTGGACAATACCAAGGTTTATTAATAAGGTTAACATGCGAGCGCAATCTACACCACTATGTTGGTATTACAATATAACAAATAAAGTATGAAGTTGAATTCTGGATTTTTCTAGTATGAATTTCTAAAACTTAAATTGCATAATCGAGACGAGAAATATTTACCATTATCTTCAACACAAGAATTTGATGTAAAGGTGAGATTCCAATAGTAAAAAAAGTAGATTCTTGCAGTACGGTATCAGGCCAAAATTGTATATGTGTCATCAAGGGAACCTATAATTTTTTTTTGACTATCCTCATATTACAACTATTTTTTCGATATCATAAAAGAAAACTATTTATCGTAGTAAACATTTTTATTTTCTCTCAGGCTTCGAATAGACATTTTTGGTATGTTCCCGTACTGCAAGAATCTACTTAATTTTACTATCAAGGTCTATATAAGGTCGGCCAGTAAGCACAGGTGAGTATACAGTTTGTTGTCAAATCATATTTTGAAACCTATACATACAAAATTATGTAGACGTCAAAACGAAAATATTAATATTTTGTCAACATTCAATTAAATTTCAATTTATATCGCCTTTGTGAAACACATTTGGACTATTTCAAGAGTTTAAAGAAGATTTTCAAGTAAATTATCGTACAAATTATAAATTGTGTTGCGTTTAGGCTGTGTTTTTTATTTAAAGGCGAAAAAATTAGTTTTCGCCTCGGCAAGAAACAATTTGACGTTAAACTTGACTTTTTTCTATGAATTCGCTTACTGGCCGACCTTATATAGGTCTTGTTTACTATTTTATTCGATACCATAAAGGAAAATTCGTTATCATAGTAAAAAGTAGTAGATTCTTGCAGTACGGGAACAGACCATTTATAAACGAATCATTGTAATGTATTATCGATAAAAATTATAGCATATTTGTCTACCAAACTGGAAGATTTCTGCCAAAATTTTAAATATATGCCTCTGTTGTATATCCTTTCTCTTTTTTCTGGACTTATAATTCAGCCATTCCTGCAACATGTCAGCAATGAAGGTGGTCTCATGTCCATATACAGAATTTGTACAACTACCAATTGGTAAAAGGAAACATATGCTATGCCATCATCCATAAACTTTATGTTATTCGAAATGCAATTCACCTCCCTATCTCACTCCGTTTCACGTTTTTTGGTGTTTCATTTTGTTGTTGATTTCCCCTTGCCTGCTGTTGTCGATCATCGTTTAGTTGGTTGGTTTCTTAATGGCGTTTTTTACACTCTTATCTACTCGGTTGTTGGTTGTTTTTTTCGCTTTATCACAAAACATTTGTTCGGCTTGCATTCTGTTTCCACTGCTATGGCTGTGGCAGTGCCAATTGGCTTCGTCATGTTACAGCAGGTGGAATCATAAATGTTTATGATCCGATGAAAACAGGCTCGAAATGCGGATAGCATAACCCAAAGATGGCTGGTATTAAGTGGCAATTAATCCGATAGACATGGCCAAGAGAGTGTTTAAAATTTCACTATTTACTGTGAAAATTGTATGCAATGAACAAATTTTTTGACACAGCCGTATTTCAAATTGTGTTTTTTCTCTCATTTTCGTCTTCACATTGAGGTGAATGAGAATGAATGTAAGTGGAGAGGAAGCATATTTAATAGTTTGATCGCTATGTCTTGATAACTTGGCAGATGTTTGTTTATTGGTGGTCGTCTGAATGGTGAATGTCGAGGGGTTAGGTGTTTAGATTGTGTATATTTTACGTAACTATGTTATGAGGTGATATAGGTTGGGTTGGTCCAGGAGTTCCCATGCTGGGGACATATATAGGACATTTTCATAATCGGCCTAATTTGATTTAGGGTTTCACTCAAGGACACTATTTATATTTTATGGTAATGATAAGACAAAATTAAGGAAACAATGTTTGTGTGAAAACAAAATTCAACAAAAATCTGAAATCTTTTGAAAAACTGTGTTTATCAAGCGCAAATCAAGTAAAACATGCCCTCATTGATTGAATTGACACCGATTATGGTCCCTAGATCCCTTAATAATTGTTGCATTTCAGTTCGAACTTACAGTGGAGTGCAGAAGCGAGTGAATGTTTATACTTTGGGCACTTTTTACGTCATAAAAATAATAGCAAAAAACAAAAATCAATTTTTTTGTCATTGAATAATGAAAATGTGCAAAGAAACAAAGTATATAAAAGAAACCAATAAGCACCACAAATAACTAAAACATGGAAACCAAATTAATTTTTTGCCACTTATTAATAAAATTGTGCAAAAAATTAAAAAAAAAAAACTGTAAGGAAAGTAGTAAAGTCGGACCTGGCCGACTATATGATACCCTTCACCACTTTGGGGATATTCTACATATGTATCTTTACAGATGTCGTTTTTGTAGGAACATTGACATGAAATTGAACGAACTTAAAAAAGCTATCTTTATATAAAAGTAAACCGACTAACATCAACCCTTACACATGCCATTCTGCAATCTATTCCATACTTTGTAAATAGACTTTAAGCATATACATATATACATGTAAATCTGAACCAATTTCAAGAAAACTTGACACACGAAAGGTTATAGTAACTTCAGTACATTGTACAAAATTGTGTACGGGTCGGCCAATCTTTGGTTCTTTAGTGCACAATTTACATTAAATCAGACGAATATATATTGGAGCTATATCTAAATCTGAACCGATTTTAACACATCATTCTGGATCCAATTCAGCACCCTATGGCAACCTTCGTGCAAATCGAAAGATATATAGGGTCTTTGGAGACCCATTTATCTTAAATCGGACGAAAATATATATTTGGGAGCTATATATAAATCTGAACCGATTTCCTCGAAACTTGGCACGAATCATTCTGGACTTAATTCAGTACTCTGTGCCAAATTTCGTGCAAATCGAATGATATAAAGAGACTTTGGTGCACCACTTACCTCAAATCGGACGAAACTATATATGGGAGCTATATCTAAATCCGAATCGATTTTTCTCAATTTCAATAGGGTTCGTCCTTGGGCCAAATAAGTGACTTGTGCCAAATTTCATCCAAATCGGATCATAAATGCGACCTGTACTCTGTTTACAATTTAACATCTACAGACGGACGGACGGACATAATACGCTGTACCACAGTGTGGTGAAGGGTATAAAAAATAACCAAAAAGCATCACGAAACCCCAAAACATAGAAATAACTCCTATCCACTCACTTTTGCAGGTCTGAATTTTATAAAAAATTTGAAGAGAAAAAACGCAAGAGTACAATTTTTAAATTATTTTGGCTTTTTTTAGTTCTGAGAACCAAAAAAATATTTTTTTTCGCGTTATCTTACACCATCGTTAGCTATTGAATAGTTCTACGACTTTTAAGGATTTATAACGGAAATTCGTTCACAAATTGTGAGCTTTTCCGTTTTCATACTGTTTTCTATAAAATTCACGCTAAGAACCATTGCAAATAAATGTGATGAATAAATAAAAATTGAGTGATTTAATTTTTAAACTTTATAGAAAAATCACATCATCATATTGTTTTACTATGCATACGCTCATTTTTGGTAGGGAGAATCTCCGCCCATTAAAATCCAAAAAAAAAATAACACCAAAATTGGTTAAAAGACTTGTCCATAATTTCCAACATACTGAAATTTTTATTGTATCGTTTTTTTGGGGGCTACACTGAAAAGTGGTTCAATATTGATAATTTTTGATACAGACATTTAATACGTAATGAGAACCCAAAATATCAAATAACAGCTAATTCGGTTCAAAATAGAGAAAATTTGGAGGTACTGTTATATGGGGGATATGCCTACATGTCTATATCAGTCGACGAATAGGCATATCCTGGCACTTCTGTGCAAATTTTTGGACAGCTAACCCAGTTTCTGCAGATGCTAGAGTGATAACAACTGACGGATGGGCATAGCTAGATCGTCTTAGAATTTCACACTGATCAAGAATATATATACTTCATGGGGTCAGAAACGATTATTTTGAGGAGGGTGTAAAAATGGGTAAAAATATGCTGAAGCCAACAATTTTTTTGTCTTTTGCAAATTTATGACCAATATACACCATTGACAGACTTGTGCTCAACAACTGAATTGAAAAACACCATATTGGCAATATAGTTTTAATGTATGATTTTTCGATATTTCCACCGCATTCAACTAAGCCGGATTTTGAAGCTCTAAACTTATTATAGGATCGTAGGACTCGTGATTTCACTTCGATTTATGTATATCTCAAGAATATTTTTATAAAGAACCTATTTATTGTGTTGAACTCCGCGCGATTTTGGTTTTTTTTTTACGTACTGAATCTACCTAGACCAGCCGTGTTCAAATCCGCCCAATAAAACTGCGGTCAAAAGTACTTTGAATGTAGAAACATCTTTAAATACATAATTTGAGAATTCCGCGTGTATAATAGCTTTATTTTGTAGATAAATATAAACATTTACAAGCCATATTCCTGAGTAAATGCATCATAAAATATAGCGATACGTGAATAATTTTATCCAAAATAGATTGGGGAGGCATATACACGGTTCATGATGGATATGAGCATATGAGATTTAGAAGCTTTCAAAATATTCACCCTTTGTATGGGAGGATCTAGAAGGAGTGGACCGATAAGTCCCATCATGCAACATTATACAGGTTTAGTTAAAATATTAGGGTATCAAAGTTTGGTTCAAATCCGATGGTCTGTTCCCAATTAATTTTCAGAAACATGTAGACCATTTTGTTGGGGAGGTAACAGAAGGAGTGAACCGATATTCCCCATATTCGAACTAGATTTAGGTTTAAAAGAAATATTACGATGTGCACAGCTTGGGCCAAATCGGACATTCCATTTGCTTTATATTAGATTTATGAATATTCAATATGTTGACACTTTGTGTGAGAGGTACCAGAAGAAGAAGAATGCGTTGTGCAAAGTTTGGATGAAATTGGCTATTGCCAATGTAAATATTGTAAATATTTACGTGTAACTCCCACATGCGAGTACATACGACAATATTTTTTGTATCAATTAAAAGGAATGGTTACTCTTTTTGGATATACTATCAACTTTTCGACTCTATGGAGTAAATATATACGCAATAGAATACAAATTTAGTCATTTTTGAAACAAAAGTCAGGGTCCATTTGACCCGCTAAATATTGACGGGTTTATCAAAACAGGCATGTTTATTCTTTGGCCCGATCCCCTTCTCCCTGTAAAAATTCGAGATTCATAACTGCGGCCTGTATCGTGTTTACAAATTATAACGGATGGACGGACACACTCAGCTAGTCGAAATATGACGATCGGCATACTTAAAGGTGGGTCTAGAGGGAGGGAGGGTCCCACATATCCAAACGGTTAAAGTATTAGGGTACAATCTGCAATATACGCGCAACTAAGTTCGAATCGATTTCAGCAACATTTCTCGGTCAAACAGACCAGTACGATGTTTATGTTATTTTCTGTCTTTCTACTACCGCGTGATATCCCCATCAACAATTTCGTCTAGAAAACATTGGTAATTGTCCATGAACTCCAATTTCGAATGCAGGTTAACCAACCTTGGCTGTAAGATTTTTGCATCTTTTGAAATTTATTTTTGTTGTTGTTGTCGTTGTTTTGTTTTTGTAATTCTTGGTAATTTCCAGTGTCTGGAAGCTAACACACAAAAATAAGAGGCTACCTGTAAAGTTACAAATGATTTGTGTCAATATTGAAGCGTCTTCTTTGTGACGCTTTATTTATTGCATTCACTCCCGTGTTGTTGATGTGTTGTTGCTTACAATGTTGTTGTCATTGCCGTTGTTGTTGTTGATGGCAATGTTAATGAACCGTAACCGTTGCCATTCCCATTTGTAGACAAAGTCATGTGTCCAAATTTGGATTTACATATTTTGGCAGCATCAAGTGAAATGTTGTTGTTATTCTTTATTTTGTTGTTGTTGCGTTTTGTATTTCTTGAGTCACTTTTCGAGATGATATCAGTTTTTTCGTTTATTTGACTCAGGGTTCTCAGGTGTTTGCTTTATTGCAATGTGTGAAAATGACACTTGTAAAGTGGTCGTCTTGTAAGGCCAATGAACTGGAAAGTTTATTTTCGTTTGACGGTTGTTGTTGCTGCTGCTGTTGTTATTGTTGTTTACAACAATTAGAGACATCATGCCAATTGTATGCCTAATAAAAAGCGTTCTCTTTTTGTTTGGTTTCAGAATTATTTTGATTGTTATTGAAATGTATCGATCGCGATTGTCTTGGACTTGGATTCTACTGGAACTTTTTTTGGTTTGGTTTGAAACAGGTACTTCCCACCTACCTTGTACATATTAATTGATTGAATACTGACACGAGTGAACAAATACATATATGATGTGAAAATTACATTACATTCGGATGCTTCGTGCCGCTATGAGGATGTCGTAAAATGCTGATAGTTTACTGAGTAGAGTGTTAGCTACAATTTTGGAAAAATTGAGATTTTCAACCGTTTCGTTTTTCTATAACATTTCAAAAAATATTTTATCGGTGGTTATGTTGTAAAGTGAAGACTCAGACCTTTGTGAGAAAAAATCGTGAAAGACGTAGACCCGATAAATTGATAGTATATCAAAGAGGAGTGGTTGACCTATAAATTGATACCACTTATATTGTTCTACTGCACTTATACAATTATATTGTTCTTCTATTTTTTCTATCGGAAAACGTCCTTGAACAGTATGTTCCATCATCAAATGGGTTTCGAGGACGCCGATTAGTTTTATTCAAGAAGAAAGACAAAATTACTAAGGTAGATCGAAAACGGCGGTGAAATTTTTTAAATGTTAATAAAATCAAATTATTTTTAAAGATGTTTTGTAGAGCTATGGCCACCAATTACAAATGTGAACTCAGAATTTGAAAATCAAATAAAATTAATCCAAAATAACGGATCAAAAAACTAAATAGTTCTTTTCTTGGCAGTACTTTATGTCAAAAGTGTATGAAATCGAATTTTTGCGTATTATGGTCTTAAAACAATGACATATCTTAATTAAATTTGAATTTTAGCCAATTTGGTTGAAAATCGTGCTAAAAATCCCCAAACTTTATGTGGGCCCTACCCCGAAACCTAAGTCTATATTCATAGTTTTTGATTTGAATATTAATTAGTCTTGGCAACCCTGTCGTGAATGTTCACTAATTTTGTGGTGCTCTGTGCTCGTTTAAAAAATATTTAATTTCTAACAATATAATCTGTGTTTTTGTGGTAACGGTGTTTAAAAGTGTTGTGAAATAATTTTTGTGCATTTTGATATAATTGGAAGTGTGAAATATAACATATTTTTCCTAATATCAATTAATCTTTTTAATTCTTATTGGCATTTTGATTCCATTCCCAATTTGTTCCTTTGTTGCATTAGCTTATATTGTTGTTGTAAAATTTCTTTTATTTTTATTTTGTTTTGTTATTTTGACATCTCAAAACAGAGTTGCCAAATTGTGTGTTTCATAAGAAATTCAAGGGATAGAAATTCCAGTAAATTCATAAATTATTTAAAAAAAAATAATAATAATAATTTTTAAAAATGGTTTGTCCTTACGAGTTATGTAATATTTCCGTAGATGATGAGTTGTGTGTCACTTGCTGGTTTTGCCTTAATCAATGGCACGTTAAATGTGCTCGAATTAATGCAAAAGTAGTGGACACAATTAGGGATAATGTTGGTGTCCGTTGGTGCTGTGTCCATTGTCGAAAACTTTCAGCTGACTTTTATAACTTTGTAAAAGACTTGCAGTCGGAGCTTAGTTCGATGAAAAAGGAATTTACATCGTTATCAAAACGATTTGAGAATTTTTCGAATTTGTTCGACAAGTACCAAGAGCTTGATGAATTTGTATCATCACCGTCTGTGTCTGGGCAGAAACGTAAAAGGTCTGCGAAAAAGGCTCCCAATAAAGTCGTGCCTAGTCGCAAACCCACAGTTTCTGTTGGGAATACAGTGCCACAATCACCTTCCGTCAATATCACAGATACAACGGAAACTGATTGTGTCCAGACATATGCTAGTGTTGCGTCACATTCGGCCTCGGAAATCGTTAAGGATGTAAATGAAGTGATTAATCCAAAATCTGTGAGTATAAGTAGTGCTAGTCTGGAAAAGACTTCAAAACCTACTCACGGAAATCGGGAATCATCAGTTCAATCATCTAATGCGTCTTCCGTAGCTGGCACTAGCAATTCCCTCCAACCTGGTCAAAGACCATTATCTATGGCTCCCACCATGAAAATGGTATTTGTATCTAGGTTTGCACCAGATACCTCGGCTGAGGATATAAATTATTATATAAAATCAAAAATCGATGGAAATTTCTTTCTACGTTGTTATAAGCTCCGGTCTGCTTTCTCAGAAAGTAGATCATCTTTTAAAATCGTAGTAGAAGAAAGTATGTTTCATCGACTAATTTCGAGAGAATTTTGGCCTGCTAATGCATTTGTAAAGGAATTTCTGGAAAGATCTGAAAATTTAGCTCATTTGCCTCAGAGGGCTGAAATATTGCCAAAAAACTAAATATGTTTCTCAATGTTTGCTATCAGAATGTAAGAGGGTTAAACACAAAATTAACTCGATTATTCTCTGATAGCCTTGGGTTTAATTATGATGTTATAGTATTTTCTGAAACTTGGTTAAAACCATCCGTGTTAAATAGTGAAATTTTGTGTTCTAGATATCAAATATTTAGAAAAGATAGAGTTCTTAAAAAAGGTGGTGGCGTTTGTTAGCAATAAATTCAATCACTAACAAAATGAATGACTCTGACAAAATATTAGTTCTCGGCGATTTTAACGTAAAGTGGCTTTCATTGCCAGATGCTCTAACACCTTTGACATCTGATTCAAATGTAAACTTATATACCTTTGAAATTGTAAATCGTTTTAGCGACATAAATCTTTATCAAATAAATAGCGTATCAAATTGTTATGATCGAATTCTAGATCTAGCATTTGTGAATTATACACAATATTTTGAAATTATTAGAATACCTCCAGTATGTACTCCCGAAGATAACTACCATCCTACATTATGCATATCCATGATGCATAATAATTTAGCTACCAACAATTCTTTAATATCATTTAAATCTGTTCCTAATTATAATAAAACTGACTTCCGAAAGCTAAACGCACTTATCTCAAACGTAAATTGGAGCACATTATTTATTTGTAAGAGTCATATTGATCTAGAATTATCAGTATATAAATTTTATGATATCCTAAATAAATTTATTCTAGAATGTGTTCCCATTGTTAGAGTTAGAAACTC
>NW_026884703.1:0-58009 GCF_032173495.1 Musca vetustissima
TATCATTTATCTTCCGTGTATTTTGGGGACAATTTATTGCATGGCTGTGTGTGTGTTTGGGTGGTTTGTTTATTTGCTGTCCACTTTGGAGAATGCAATTTGTCAAGCTTAAAATTGCAAAATATCGTACAATAAAAAGAAATTACAGATGTATTGCATTGGTTAGGTTTTTATACTCTTCTTCTTACTGCTGACTTTTTTGCCGTTGAATAAATACATATACATATATTATTGTGGTTGGAATGCCTTGCGAGAAGGATGTCACCATTTTACATCCCAGTCTTTCATTCCCGTATTTATTTTCATCTTCTTCGAATACATATGATACTCTTATCTTCGTATTTTTTTCATCCCATTAGCCGAGCTGCATACTGCCTTTCTCGGAACAGGTATGTGCGAATTTTTTGAAATGCCATGTAATTGCTTTTTTTCGGATTACATTACGTCGAAGACAACGATACTCGTCCATAATTGTATATACATATGTACATAAGAAATATCTATAGGCATTTTAATGGATGTGAAAATTACTTGAATATTGGTTCATTTCAACGTATTTACTCGTCATTTCGTTCGGTTTGTCATTTGCTGGTATTGGTAACTTAAATGCAATCACCTGTTTCACATTCTACGCTTCGTTCCCCTCAGTTAATGTGGTTTTAATGATTTCTCGTTTTTTCCATTCTCATTTACTGGTATTAATAATTGCAACAATTATCATTATAGTCATTATGTTCTGCAGTCTCATTAAATATGATGTTGTATTCATGTGTACTATATGTGTGTGTGTGAGTTGCAAATTGGATAAACGAAAATCATCGTTTTCCACAATGAGTAAATGAATACTCTTTACTGTAGTCTCAGGATTTACTTTATTTATTTTTGATACTGCGGTCATAGTTTGGTTTGATTTTTCTGTAATATATCCTTATGATATATGTCTGGTAAATGAGTTATATTTAATAATGGCTTTAATTGGATAATTTGTCATTTAAAAATTTGTTGTGACGTATAAAATGTGGTAAAATATAGATTTTTGAATGTCTTTGTAGTTGAATGTTATGATAAGCATTGATTTTTATTTTTATATCCTAAGCCTTATGGCTAAAGAGGGTATATACTCATTTCATCTATATATTGGTCTGTTTCGCAGAAATTGTAAATGTAGGTCTTGAAATGTCCCTATATAACGATCCCGCCCAATGTTATATATTTTCATGGTACTAAGTGAAATTTCCATTTCAATATAGGTTCAAGTTTTGGCGTAGCATATGGAATTTTACCTTGATGTTATATGACACAAGGTGGTTTATCGAATGTCGATGAAATCAGTGAAATGATCGAAGTTGGCCGGCATGTTAGCAGTCGTAACATCGCCCAGGAGCTAAAAACCAACCAAAAAACTGTTTTAAACCATTTACACAAAAAACAAGTGAAAAAGCGTTAAGTTCGGCCCGGCCGAACTTTGGATACCCTCCACCATAAATATACTGACAAATTTTTGACACGAAAACAGAGGAAACATACATATAACGACAATTCTTCCAATAGTTTGTTGTAAACCAAATAGAAAATTCAGCAATTTCAATGGGGGTTTTCCTAAAATCTCAAAACCCTAAAATGTTGATATGTTATTAACGCATGGTACGGTGAAACATGTGTATAAAATCCTGAAATTACTCCAATTTAAAGGGCAATATTTTATATAAGGCATACTAAAGCGGGACCAATATAAGCATACTAAAGCGGGACCAAGTTAATATTTTAGTTTAGAATCCCAATACAGTCCATCACGTTAAATATTAAATAGGTAGGCTATTTTATATAGACCCTGTTCCTAAATGCGGGTCGATACAGTTCATTCTCAAACCTCACGCTTTAGTTTTTATGTCGATATCCTCCGAGAGAAAAATGATTACAACTTATGGCTAAATCGACTAAATCGTTTTAGAATTCCATACTATGTGGGGTATGAACTGAAAATTTCGTCTACCGAATATCCCCCTACTATGGTGGAATACAGCTATATGGGATAACCCCAACACACGGAAAAAATCAGCTAACTATTTTAAAATAAAAAGGGGGTTCTAAGGGGACTACCCCTAAAAGGAGGTGAATATTAATAATTTTTAGTACGGAGATTTGTTACCATATACGACTACAAAATACCAAATTACAGCGAATTCGGTTGAAAACCGTGCCCAAGAACCCCAAAATACCAAAAATTGGAGGGTACCCTTATATGGGGGCTACCCGAAAAAATGGACCTATATTTATAATTTTTAGTGGAGAGATTTGATACGCAATAAGAACTCAAAGTACCAAATTTCAGCGAATTCAGTTGAAAAACGGGCTCAAGAACCCCAAAATACCGAAAATTGGCGGTACCCTTATATGAGGGCTACCCGAAAAAATGAACCTATAATTATCATTTTTTGTGGAGAGATTTGATACCCAATAAGAACTCAAGGTAATAAATTACAGCCAATTCGGTGAAAAAATTCAGTCAAAATCCCCTAAAAACTGAAAATTGGGAGGTACCGTTATATGGGGGCTGCCAGAAAAAGAGGACCTATATTTATAATTTTTAGTGGAGAAATTTGGTATCCAAAAATAACCCATATTACGGTTGAAAAACGCGCTCAAAAACCCCAAAATACTGAAAATTTGGAGCTACCCTTATATGGGAGCAGTGTTGCCAAAACTCTGTTGAGAAAAAATGCTAGATTTTGTTGAAAAAAATGCTAGAAAGTGCTAGAAATTTTAAAAAAGTGCCAGAAAAAAGTGCTATAAAAATAAATGAACAAAATTGTTAATATGTAAAAATGAAATATTCATCAGAGACCCGATTTATTCTTAACTCTACTCCTTTTCGATTTAGCCATGTCCATCCGATTGAGGTCGCAATATTGAAAACAGAGCTTTGGAATTGCACTACTCCTAAGACATTTGGTATTGAAAATTAAATATGTATATCGGTCTTTTTTGTGTACACCATACCCAATATATGATTTTTTTAAGGTTTTGGGCACATTTTTCAACCTAATATGCGGTTTTGTCTTTTGGATTCTCCCTGTGGGGACTTTGGTGCACCATTTACATAAAATCGAACGAAAATATATATGGGAGCTATATCTACATCTGAACCTATTTCCCCAAATAAATCCAATTCGAATCAAAAATGCGAGTTCTACTTTGTTTACAATTTAACATGGACAGACAGACGGGCATGCATAAATCGGCTTAAAAAGTGATTCGATGCATATTCTCAAAAGGAACAGTGTGCCTATCTCGTTTCCTTTTCCT
This sequence comes from Musca vetustissima, assembly GCF_032173495.1. Classification (NCBI taxonomy): domain Eukaryota; kingdom Metazoa; phylum Arthropoda; class Insecta; order Diptera; family Muscidae; genus Musca; species Musca vetustissima. The sequence goes on from NW_026884703.1 coordinate 3,307, forward strand.
GTTACAAACATATGCACAAAGACATAATACCCTGTACCATAGTGTGGGAAGGGTATACAAATATATGTTTGCCTGAATTTTTCTATTTTGGTCCTTTTCGGTGAATAAAAAACTTATTTTCAGAAAATTCCAACATATTCATGTTCATGTGTTTAACAACGCTCTCATCCAATGGACCGCTGTATTTTTTTCAAATAAACAATCTACTAGCAGACAATGTCAAGCGTTAAGTTCGGCCGTGCCGAACTTTGGATACCCTCCACCATGGATATACTGACAGGTACTAGAAATGAAAATATATGCAAAATTTTGGCGATCTATCTCCATTCGTTTAGACGCTAGAGTGATTACAACAGACAGACGGACATAGATATATCGTCATAGAATTTTACGCTGATCAAGAATATATATATATATACTTTATAGGGTCGGAATGATTATTTCGATGTGTTACAAACGGAAAAACAAAATTAATATAACCTCCATACTATGGAGGAGGGTATAAAAACGTGAAAATTTGTTGGGATGAAATAAAAATTATAAAAAATTACTGAAAAATAAAAAATGCTAAAAAAAGTGCTAGGTGCTAGATCAATTTTTTTGGTGCTAAACGAGTTTAAAAAGTGCTAAATCTAGCACTAAAAGTGCTAAATTGGCAACACTGTATGAGAGTTATGCCTAAACATGGACCGGTATATCCCATCTTCGAACTTGACCTGCCTGCAGACAAAAGACAGCTCTATGCAACATTTTGGCGTTTTATCTCAATTCGTTTAGACGCTAGAGTGATTACAACAGACAGACGGACATGCTTAAATCGTCATAGAATTTAACGCTGATCAAGAATATATATACTTTATAGGGTCGGAAATGATTATTTCGATGCGTTACAAACGAAAAAACAAAACTAATATAACCTTCATACTATGGTGGAGGGAATAAAAAATAAATAAATAATTTATTTTTCCCCAACCTAATATATGAGGCATATATTTAAATCAAACTGTATGAGTAATTTTGTGCTTATGGTAATCTGAACCGTTTTGTACACAACCTATGAATATAATGGAACTAATAATTTACGATAATTTAGCGATTAAGAAATGGCTGTAATTTGGCATTCCGGGACCATGATTGATAAGTAATGATTCACAGAACATTTTCAATTCGATATTCCATACAAATGTTACGCGACGCATTCGGTATGTTCAATATTATAGGCCAATTTTTCAGAAAATGTGACATAATTTTCTCCTACCCATAATTTACTATTGCAAAGCCCAAATATAAAATTCAAAATTGATTTTACGTATTTTTATACCCTTCACCACACTGTGGTACAGGGTATTATGTCATTGTGCATATGTTTGTAACACACAAAAGGAATCGAGATAGAACCGGGGTTTCTTTTTGAGAATATGCATAGAATAACTTTCTGAGTCGATTTATGCATATCCGTCTGTGCGTCCGTCCGTCTGTCCATGTTAAATTGTAAACAAATGGCAGGTCGCATTTATTATCCGAATTGGATGAAATTTGGCACAAGTCACATATTTGGCTCAAGGACGAACCCTATTGAAATTGGAAAAATCGGTTCAGATTTAAATATATAGCTTCCATATATATTTTCGTCCGATTTTAGGTAAATAGTGCACCAAAATCCCTTTATATCCTTTAATTTGCACAAAATTTGGCATAGCGTACTGAATTGAGTCTAGAATGATGAGTGGTAAATTTCGTGAAAATCGGTTCCGATTTGGATATAGCTCCCATATATATTTTCCTCCGATTTTATGCAAATTGTGTACCACCGTCCCTATTATCCTTCGATTTGCATGAAATTGGGCATAGCGTACTGAATTACGTCTAGAATGTTGTGTGTTACGTTTCGGGAAAATCGGTTCAGATTTCGATATATCTCCCACATATACATATACATTCGTCCGTTTTTATATAAATGGTGCACCAATCTCCTAATGTTTGCCCGATTAACACGAAATTTTGCACAACACATCAAAATGAGAATTGAATGACGTTATTGCGTGTTGTAGAAATTGGTGCATATGCAGCCATAGCCTCCAAATGTATTTCGAACGGGTGGCGGTTGAGATAAATTTTTTAACAGTACGACGTACCGTTTTCCATAAATTTGTCCCATGGTACGCAGAAGACTCCAAATCTGCCCGAATGAAAATTAGCATAGGTTGCAGAAAGGCATAAGTATGTTCCTTCGAGTCCACATTGATATGCAATTGTAAGGATACATATGTGCAATGTACCGAAATTGGTGAAGGGTATCATATAGTCGGCCCAGTCCGACTTTACTACTTTCCTTACTTGTTTTTTCGTGTTTTGGGCTGTTACCTCAATGATTAGAAATAGGAATTTCGTGAAGGAACGCATTTTACATGTATAATACCAAATTATAGACGGTTGTCAGATTGAGAATTTAATTTGCACTGTGGTAATGGTATGCTGCAGACCAAATAGCGTGCGTCAAGTTAGCTTTCAATCTATCTATACCAATAAAAGAGTAAAGTGATTGACTGACTGATTTGGTTCAAATGTGACAGATAAGGCTGGGTTTTTGGAAATTCGTACTAGAACGGTACGAAAAGTACTAAATATGTTATCATTTGTATTTGGCGAACCAGTTGAGCTAGAACTCTGAAATTTGTATTGAGGGTCGCTGATGGAGTGTAGAATAGATGCAGCAAAGGACATTTTAGATATTCGAACTAGAAGTTTAATGATTTGTTGCCATTTTAATGGTAACTTCATAATGCCTCTCTCATAGAAGTCCTGCTCTCTATTTGCAAAAAAGCTCTAGTAGTCAACTTTCACAATCCTCCCTAACTACCAATTTTTTATCATTAAAAAAATTTTGAAATGCAAGAAAAAAGAAGATAATCGCTTGCTGCCAAATCCGGACTGTATGGCGGATGCATTAAAACTTCCCAACCTAGATCCCGAAGTTTCTGGCGAGACACTATAGATGTATGTTGCCTAGCGTTGTCCTGTTGGAACACGACACCTCGCCGGTTGGCCAATTCTGGCCGTTTCTGGTCAATTGCTATCTTCAACCGGTCCAGTTGTTGACAGTAGAGATCAGAATTTAGCGTTTGCCCATATGAAAGCAACTCATAATAAATAATCCTCTTTCAGTCCCACCAAATGTATAGCAGAACCTTCATGGCCTTTAGTCCTGGTTTGTCCACCGTTTCAGATGTTTCACCGCTCTTTGACCATGATCGTTTTCGCACAGGGTTATCGTATGTGATTCATTTCTCATCTCCAGTCACCAACCGTTTATGAATGGTTTATCTCATTCCATTTGGCAAAGGATTCGCAGATAGAAATTTGATCCATCCTATTTTTTTTTTTCTGTTAATTGGTGTGGCACCTAAACATCGAGCTTCTTTTTGAATCCACCTTTGTGTAAATGGTTTATAATAGTTTTATGGTCGACTTTTAGCTCATGGGCGATGTTACGACTTCTAACATGCCGGTCAACTTCGAGCATTTCTCCGATTTTATCGACATTTTCGACGACCGGCCTAATGGATTCCTTTTTCCCCAACCGAATATATTTCATGTTTAAACGTGAATTCCTTCATAGCTGAACATCATGCGTATACTTCTTGAGTGCTAATAATAATACGCATGGTGGTACTATCAACAGCATATTAAGGTTTTTGGTATGGAGAGAAAATAATTGAACATTACTTAAATATTACATACATATATACATACATATCTAACAACATACTGAATCATTTTACATAATAATTACCATGTAGTGATGATTACTCTACTATGGTACTAATTATGCTCATTTTTATTAGAGAGCAGAACAAAAGCAAAAAAAAAATGCTTTGAAATCATGCTAAATCTAAATTAACTACAAGATAATAACAAAAGAGAAACGCAATGCCAGAGTCTTTTTTTTCCTATTATGATATGATAGCAAAAGGAAACTGAAAAAACAATCACAGAATAAAAGAATGCAAAGAAAACAAATTGCAGCATATTCAACATTTGGATGTTTGGTATGAATGGATGGCTGCTTGGTGTTCGTGCATTTAAGCATATCTGTGCCGTTGTCGATTTTTCTAGTCATCACTAACATCATCCTCATCATTCGTCATCTAGTTGTACTGGTCCTTGTGTTCTACAGTTCGACAACATTATCATGTCCACAATGACATGCAAGAATAAGTATTTTCTATAGCTGACATGCTACAACACCATGTGGGTAACCAAGCAAGCTGTTTGTTTTTACTTTAAAGCGACATAAGGGTGAGGTGGATATGTCTCTTATTGAAAAAAAAACAATATAGTAAAATAAAAACCAGTAAGGAAAGTAGTAAAGTCGGGCGGAACCGACTATATGATACCCTTCACCACTTTGGGTATATTCAACAGATGAATCCTAACAGACGTCGCATTTTTAAAGGACCAACAAAATGAAATTGGATCCATAAACATGTCATTCTGCAACCTATACTAAATTCTTTCATTTGGTCAGATAAAGAAGCTATATCTAAATCTGAACCGATATCAACGATTTCAGGAAATTTAACACACACCATTCTAGGCCTAATTCATTACGCTGTGCCATATTTCGTGCAAACCGAAAGATATATAGGGACTTTGGTAGTACCATTTACATAAATCGGACGAAAATATATATGGGAGCTATATCTAAATCTGAACCGATTCTCACCAAACTCAGCACAAATCATTCTGCACTTTATACAGAACGCTCTGCCAATTTTCATGCAAATTGAATGATATATAGGGACTTTGGTGGACCATTTACATTAAATCGGACGAAAATATATATGGGAGCTATATCTAAATCTGAACCGATTTTCAGGAAACTTAACACACATCATTCTATACTTCATTCTTTACGCTGTGCCAAATTTCGTGCAAATCGAAATATATATAGGGACTTTGGTGCACCATTTACATAAAATCGGACGAACATATATATGGGAGCTATATCTAAATCTGAACCGATTTTTGCGAAACTTAGCACACGTCATTCCAGACCTAATTCAGTAGGCTATACCAAATTTCGTGCAAATCGAATGATATGTAGAAAAATTGGTACACCATTTACCTAAAATCGGGCGAAACTATATATGGGAGCTATATCTAAATCTGAACCGATTTTTACCAGTTTCAATAGGGTTCGTCCTTAGGCCAAATAAGTGAGATGTGCCAACATTCATCCAAATCGGATCATAAATGCGACCTGTACTTTGTTTGCAATTTAACGTCAACAGACCGACGGACGGACATGCATAAATCGACTCAGAAAGTGATTCTATGCATATTCTCAAAAGGAACCATGGGTGTTTGCCTGTTACAAACATATGCACAAAGACATAATACCCTGTACCACAGTGTGGAGAAGGGTATACAAATCAATGAAGTATGTCGACAATGACTTCAAAACCCCACAATATGGTTTGCGATGAAGCTGCTATGCATAAGCCGGTCCTCGAAGTTGCAACACTTCTTAGAGATTGCTGCAATGTAATGGTTTTCAGAGGACTAGGTTAGAAGGTGTTAGATTAAATTATTATGAATTTATATCAAAAAATAATATGTTTCCGACCGGAGCTATTTTTACTAATTTACCCTATTTTCTCTCTAACAATATAACTCTATAACAATAGCATCTTAGAGAGCTTATCTACGACAGTAGTCCTTTTGACATGCTACAGCATACTACTACAATCTTTACTTCTTTAAATTTATTTTCTGAACCAATTTTATTACCCTAACTTCCTCCATCCTCCATCCACCCTATTACTCTAGAAATTTACCTAGTTAATGCAATGAAAATACAACAATCAGTAGAAATGTAGAAAAAAAGAACACAAATGACAAAAGACATGAATGAAAATGCTAATAACAGAGCAAATCGCCCTCCCGCCCCATCAGTACTCATAAAAATCTCGTTTTGGCCAAATGAAGAAGAAGAGGAACAACAAAAACAACAATAAAATAGAATGTGGCCAAGTAATAAAAGAACACAGAACACGAATCAAGAGAAAATCCACACTCTCTCACACACATATGTATATAGAAACCAAAAACAATAATAGAAGAGAAGGAAGAAACAAAAATGACAAACGATGACTGCAGTGCAGCAAATCTTCTTAAAAATAGCCAACCACAAAACAACAGAAAAAGAAGAAGAAACAAGAACAATAACGACAGACACACAGATAAATAGACAGATGAAATTGAAGGCAACAAAATACGATTGCCAGCTTAACTTAAATAAAGAAGAAGGAGTGCTGCTGGCAACTGTCAAGCTAGTCCAACTACTACTAACGTTCCAAACCGCTCGTATAGAACAATCAGTGAATGAAAGAATGAATAGAAAGAAGAAAAATAAAAAAAAACGGGGCGGATTAAACTCATCATCTCAATAGCCAGAAATGTCGTTGTCATTGTGGCTACCATTCAAGTTTTTATAGTCATCAGCATCGTCATCATCATCATCATTGCCAGCGTCGCCATCGTCGTCGTCCGAGTATTGAGATTAACATCGTCACTGTTCTGGCAATCGTTTGCTGGTGATGTTGTTGTTTTCTAGCAATTCTTTTGCCAATTGTCTTTGTATTTGTGTAGTCGTTGTCCTCTATTTGTGACAGTTGTAGATCTCTTAGAAAAAACGAACACACATAGAAATATTATGAATTCCATCATATTTTTAGGTTATGAGGTTGGTGTATTAAGGTTGAGAAATATTTCTGAATTTTGAAGTAGATGTACTGGAAGTAAAACTGATATGGGATATCAATGGGAGAGCAGTTAGCATCAGGGGCCCCTACAATACATAAGCTACCCTAAAGGCAGGGCAGTGCCTGGACTTCCAGGATTATTGCAATATTGTAGCTGTCGCCCTCAGAGACCACGGCTTTAGAGTTGGTGACCCAAGATGATCTGATAGTCCTCAATGATGAAATGACGAGACTATGACTTATGTAGCTCACCCGGCGCTCGATCTTTATATATATATATATAGTAAATGGTCTTATAGGTTCTCGCTATAAATTAATGAAATATAATACAGAAGCTGTCCTCAGAGGCTAGTACCTGGTCTCATAGATCACTTCCTAAATGCCAGAACGGAATCCACAGATAAAGGAATACGGCTCGGTAAATACTTTGTGACGAAATAGGGAACCTTCTCAAATCACTGTCAGTGTGTTGCTGACTTCCCCATAGATAATTTATTTCTAGTAGATGTCTTAGAAGAGTAGCTATAGGTCAGAGTCCTTAGATGTTGTTATCTGGTCTCAACTATAGAGTAGCTTTTGAGTTTTCCTCAAAATGTCGGCTATAGAGAGTTTGGTTGCTCAGTCTCAACGATGAAAGTGCTGAACTCATAGGCTATAAGGTGTTTGCTGGTCCCCGGCGCCAGCCCCAAAGTCACTAATATAGTTTATATCAGAGATCCAGACCACAATCACAGGCCACGACCTTGGAGTAGGCGACCCCAGAACATACGACAACGTAGAAGATGATCTGAGACCTCTCTGTGATAAAATAGCGAATATGTGGGGCCACTCTCTTTATGTAGCTGACCGCTTCTGGCGCCACATCTTTATAGCGGATAGTCTTATAAGTCTCTGGTATAAAATAACTGGCATATAATACAGATGCTCCAAAAACACCGATACATAATACATAATCGAACCGAATCCACAAATATAGAAATTCGGCTCCAAAAATGCTTTGTGATGAAAAAGCACAGATCCATTTTTTTTAAATTTGCTGTTCTTAGAGGCAATTGTCATAGAGGGTATGACATCACACAGTAACTAGTCCCCTTAGAAGATAATGTCATGGAGCAGCTCACCTTCTCTGAAGCCACTGTTTTATAGTAGGTTTCCGCAAAGCGTCGGTAATAGAGAATTTGGTTACTCAGTCCCTACAATGAAGGACCTGACCTCATAGGTCACTGCTATAATGTGTTTGCCTCCTCAGAGACAAGTGTTTTGAGTAGAGGCTGGACTCGACGGCTATTGCTATATAGTGTCTGACTTCATGGAGTAACTTGTCACATAAGATGCTAATTCCAAAGCCACACCTATAGGGGAGTTTATCTCCGATGTTATAGAGTATTGGCCAATGTTATAGAGTTGAGGCCCCCTGAGTGGTCAAAGCCAACAGCTGACCTCCTCTAAGTCCACTACTTTTGAGTATTTGGTACCATGGGCTACTAGTATATCATATGTGACCTAAGAGGTCTGTTATAAAGTAGTTGGCCTCATAGTTTTCTGCTGAACAAATGGAGTAGTATATATTAACCCTTTGAGCCCCGAATTTTTTTCCGTTCCCAGATTTAATGCAACCATCCTAGATAAGATATGGACAAATTTTGACATCGCTACATCCTTGCATTCGGGAGATACAGTACATTCTTTCTGAAAAATAAAAGCCCAATATCAAGAAAACCGAATGCAAAATCGACGAAAAAATAATTTTAAATTATTCTCTATATTCTGTTTTACAAGAATCAAAAATAATTCTGACGGCAGAGTTCGTATATTTCAAATATGAAGCGATTTAAATAATTTGGACTGTATAAACAAATTAGTACTGTACACATTTTTGCCCTCTTCTCCATATTAAAAAGCTCATAACTTTACCGAAAATTTTAATTTTTTAGATTTTTCTTGTGATATGTCTCGTCCATAATCAGGCCTTGACGTATGCAATCCAAAGAATATATCTACTAGCAGTATATTAAATATTACCTCTAAAACATTTTGTTGCCTGTGGACAACATTGGGCCACAAAGGGTTAAATGCCATTATTTGCAGAACAGCTACCTCAGACGCTACTACTATCAAGTATCCGGCATCAAAAGCCGCTCTATACACAGCCTTAGATGCCGACGCAATAGAGTTCCGGTTCAGTAAAATATAGTTCTGGCTGAAAGTGGATGGGTTCACAGATTTCCGTTTTAGAGTAGTCGGCCCAGGGTCACTCCAATAGAACAGATGGCTTCAGAGGACACATAGAGTACCTCAGAAGTCACTGCTATGGATTACTTATTCACAGATATAGACTAGTTGGCCATTGAAGCCAGATCTTTAGTAAAGCTGCCGTCAGAAGACTACATTATATACTCTCTGTATAATGGGTAACAGTAAAATGAATTAGTAGGTCTCAAAAATCACTTCTTTAGTGTACATTCCTGCATAGTTTCAGGCTTCATCAGACGCTACGGAACTACAGTAGCTGACCTGAGAAACGTCTACTCAAATTGAGAATTTTACACCCAATGAGGTCAGATGCTACTGGAATTGAAAACCTGGTCTTTCCGAAGGCCCCGATGTAGGTGGCTCAGAGATCACTGCTTTAGTGTAGATGGATATAACTTAGCCTGGCCTAGTGGCTTCAGAGGACACTGCTATATTCTATATAGTTTCAGAGTAGGGGATTTTAGAGGCCACTAATATAGAATAGCTAACTGCAGAGGTCATTGCAATTGCGTATGTGGTCTCCGAAGACACTTTTGTAGACGACCTGGGTTCAAGGACCATAGCTATAGCGAAGGTTTCCTCAGAGACTACTATTAAATAGTAGCTAGCTTCACTGGTCATTTGTATTGAACAACTGGTTTCAAAAGTCACTGCTACAGAATGCCTGTGCATAGGTTCGGATACGCTGCCCGCAGAAAACTTGCTTAAGAATAGCTGGACTTAGATTCAACGTCTAAGAAAAGAGTAACCCAAAAAAAAAAGCACGCGAGAAGATAATGTTGTCGAGGGGTAATATAAAATACCACTGCTATGGAATAATTGGTTTCGAAGGTCACTTAAATGGAGAAACAAGTTTCAGGGACCAATGCCATAGAAACTCTGATTATATAGCTCTTTTTCTCAGAGGCCGTGGCTAAAAGTCGTTGCTAAATAGTTGCTGGCCGTAGAGGCGACGTAAAAAAAATCCGAAGAGATAATATCCAAGCCTATTTCCTAATGGTTACAAAAGTCGATCAATCTGTCCTCTACAAAAAAAAAATCTGAAGAGATTATATCCAAGCCTATTTCCTAATGGTTACAAAAGTCGATCAATCTGGCATTCGTCAAAGTATCCGACTGTCTAGCTTAGACTTTGCAGACGAATGTCCGATTTTATGTGGGAAATATATTTTGGGCTACCGTGAAGAAGACTTAATGGCAACTTACCTTTTTCGAAGTTTTCAATGCTTTTGTTTAACAGTCCCCATAGATCCTTTCCCTTGCAAACTTGGCCTTGCCTTGCCAGAGAGTCTGTTCGCCTGTGCCATTTGTATTCAAAAGGCCAATATTTTGAAATATCTGGGTAATTTTAATAAGATCCCATGAATTTAATATTATTTTATTTTTTGTTATTACAAAAATATCGAAAATTTTCTTGAATGACTTAATTGCCTACCCTTCATTCCGGCAATTTTTTAAACGCATCAATATAATAGAAATGTGTCAATATCGTGGAAAACTTACAATTCTCGCAGAGCCGTCTATCCGATGGTCAGAAAGGCAATCAGTAGTCGTAGTGACAGCAGCAAATAAAACGTGATACAAGAAAAGGAGGTCAGCACTAACGCTGGCACTGTTATCGCAATTCATTCTCTTTCAACTTTACAGAACTTTTGCTTTGCCATGATTTTTCTCATTTCCGGGAATGTTCATCATTCAGGCAGTCAGTCAGTGAGGCAGCCGTTCATTTGTTGGGCAATAAAAGTGACAGAAGAAGAAAACAGAAATAAACTGCCAAAAAGGATGAAAAATGCCAGGTAATGATGCTGTCAATCTTTTTTACGTCTTCTCTTCTAAATTAAATGCTTTTAATTTCGTAAATCTCTGGCCCAAGGTAAAAGTTATGTTTCTTAACTCACGTTCCACGTTGCTTTTCCAGCTAAGACATGATTCATGCTTGAATGATTATATGTCCTTAGTAAAGTAAAGATGAAACTTGCCAGAAATAATATTTAGCCTCCACAAAGGTTTTGCTATCGTAGAGGAAAAAGGTTCAAAGTTATTGCCCTCAAAAGATCTTTGTAATTTGTTGTTGTTGTGGTGGTGGTTATCATCTCTGGCAAGATAAAGTAAGTAATCATAAATTGATGGCAACTTTACTTTGGTTGGCCAAAAATGCAAATACTTGACGAAAAACTTCAAAGTTGGCAAATTGGCTTTTTCTCTCATCGCAATATTTTGAAAATGGCTTTTGTTATGCCTGAATTAATTGTAAATGCAAATGTTGAGTTCAACTATCCATTTCGTGGAAATATTGTCGATTTAGTCCGTTTGTAACTCGCCAGCTGTGTGCTTTTTGAACGTATAATGATGAAAGATTTAATTTGTCATTCATTCGACGTGTTGAAACTGGTATGGGGATACCTGTCCTTTCATGAAATATTCAAATGCAAATCCTTGGAATAATTATGTGGTTTCATTTTGTGGTAATGTAGACTTAATTAAAATGTTCTCATACTTTTCGCTATTCTTGTTCAATCTGTCATCTACAAAAAATTTGTATTAAAATACCAGACTGTCTTGGCTAGCCATCAGCTCTTCTTTGCAGAAGGACTTTCGATCTTCTGTGGAAAGTATATTTTAGTCTATTGTGACGAAGACTTATTGATCACTGACCATCATCAGCAGCCACTGCAACAATGTATATAGCTTTCGAAGTTTTCAGTGAAGTTCCCATAGGTCCCTCTTTTGCAAAGTTGGTCTTTGAAGCCAGTAGCAAATATTACCCGTCTCACTATCCATTGTTATAGTTATGGAGAAGGTGTTCTCAGAGACTACTACTATAGGGTAGCTAGCATCAGAGCTGATATCAAAACCTGCTTTCACTTATTCCAGTTATGGCCCAGTCTACAGAGGAAAATAATTGAACAACATGCCCCTATTAAACCACAGGTACATGGTAGCCAGACACAGAAGTAGCTGGCAGCAGAGGCCAATAGAATAGAGTATCTTGCCTCATTATAGAGTAGCTATACTTCAAGACCACTAGAATGGAGCCCACTGCTATCGAATTGCTGGTCCCAAAAACCACTGATATCTGGCTTTAGGGACACCGATACTACTCTCGGAGGTCAGTGTTATCGTTCAGCTGTCTTTAGAGGCCATTGTTATTGAACAGCCGATACTACTCTCGGAGGTCAGTGTTATCGTTCAGCTGCCTTTAGAGGCCATTGTTATAGAACAGCAGGCCTCAAATGATAATGCTAAAGATTTGCTGACCTCAGAAGACCACTAGAATAGAGAAACTGGCTTCAAAGACCACCACAAGAAAGTAACTGTCCACAGAAACCATTGGCCTCAGGAACCACTGGAATATAAAAGCTGACCTTAGATGCCATTACAGTGGGGAATCTATGGAGTAACTGGACTCAAAGTTCACAAGAATACAGAAACTGGTCTCAGAGAACACAACCATAGAGTAACTGGATTCATAGGTCAATGTTCTTACTTTTGTCGATATTGCCCTGACCATTGTAGAATATCCCCAGAATTAGAGTAAATGGCCAATGTTATAGAGAAGTTGTCTTCAGAGGCCACTTCTATAAAGTAGGTGGCCTCAATGACCATTATAGGAAGTAGCAGAAATCAGAGTCCACTGGAATAAAATATTAGGCCTTTGAAATATCGTAGATAGTGTAGCTACATTCAAAGACCTCTAGGTTAAGACATTCATATGGAGAAGCTAGACTCAAATACCACAATAGACAAGGTAGAAAAGCTGGGCTCAGAGGCCCCTGGAGAAGCTGGTCTTAAATACAACCGCTGTAGAGTAAATAAATTATGGGGCCACTGATATAGAGCAACTGGTTTCTGAGACCATTGCTACGATGATACTGGAATAGAAAATTTGACATTATATTCCACTTTCCGAGAATACTTGGCGCTTGAGTGGCGGCACATGACACTTTTATTGAGTTGCTGACCTTAAAGCCGACTTCTACGGAGTAGCTGGCCGAGGCAAATATATTAATATTAGAACCTGCTGTCAGATACAAATAGATAGATTATAGTGCTAGGCCCGACAGATAACATGCATAGAGTAGCTGATGTCAGGAAACAGCTACAATAAGGAAGTTAGACCCATTATATATTGGTCACAAGAATAGGGTACCTATCCACCAAAGCACACGGTTAGTCTCAAACTAGTACAAAAGACGTTAAGTTCGGCCAGATCCATTTTTTTCACAGAAAATCAAATTTCAATATAGCAGATTTGAAATTTCCTGTAGCTGAATTTAACTTGCTATTAGAAAATTGACATTTAACATATTTGAATTTAGTTTTATATAGCTGAATTGTAATTTTATTTAGCTGAATTGAATTGTTTATGTGAAAATCCTAATTTAATTTAATGAAATGTAATTTTTTTAACTTAAATACTACCCTAAAACTTAGCTGAATTGTTTTATGGATAAAATTACATTTTATCTTAGCTGAATGGAGTTTCCAATAGCAAAATTGAAATTTTGGTGTAGCTGAATTAAATTTACTATGAGAAAATTTTAATTCAACCTAGCTGAATTGAGTTTTTTTTATAGCTGAATTGTAATTTTACCTATCAGAATTGCATTTTAGGTATTAGTATCTAAATATAACATAACTGAATGTAATATTAAAACGAAATATTTTCATAAAACTTAGTAGAATTGATGTTTTCGGTGGAAAAACTACAATTTATTTCAACTAACTTGAATTTTATGTAGGAAAATTGCAATGTAGCTGAATAGCTGAATTGAGTTTTTTATAGCTGAATAATAATTTTATTTGGCTGAATTCCATTATCTGCACAAAAATTACAATTTTACGAGGAATAACAAATGTAATATACACAACCTTATGGTGAATGGTTTAAAACCCACAGATATGGACTGTATGCCTACTACTAAAGAGGATCCCTATTCAGGACCACAACTTAAACTGCTATAGGTTTGTTTGGTCTCAGAGCCCAATGTAGCTGGAGTAAAATAGGTGGTCTTAGAAGCAACAAGGCTCATTTTATACTCATATGTAAATTCTGAAACGGGCCTCTGAGCCCTCTGTTGTAGAGTAAATCATCTCAATTCAATTTGTAACTTTTGAAAGAAGTCCGTCCAATCCAGCCGTTTGCAAGAATTCGAATCTTCTAAAAAGTCCAGTCTGACCCACAAGGGTTACAGCCACAACTCGTGTATGAAATTCAATCCGACATTTAGGATAAATTGTATGAGAAAGCCTACACAATTTTGCACAGTCGACTTATTTGAGCCTTCAATGAAATTACCTTAATACCTAGTGACCCACTGTTTTTCAATCAAAATACCTATCGGTCATCTATTAAAAATTCTATTTACCTTGTATGAAAATACCTAGTTCTCTTCCATAGTAAGATATATAAGTCTTCTCCACAGAAATTAGCCTATTTTACTAAAAAAATACTAATTTCGATCCTCTTAGTAGATTAGTTTTTCCATTAATAATCTTTAATATGTTTAGTTGTTTAACCAACAACACCCCCACCCTCCACCATCACCCTTTTCTACGTTCATAAAAGGAATAACAAATCTGGCAAATCATTTCGGTGTTTACGGTCTGAACAAACAAATCACCACATTATGAGCGTCCATTTGTTTTAACCATTTCGTTTGATGATTGTATTTACTCACGCACACACTCACACAAATACAGTTACAAATTCAAATGAACAATCATGATTGCTAGTAGTTGATATTACAATCATTGCTACAAATGCAAAGTCACGCTGAGCTGAAAATTTAGTCAATGTTTTGATGGTGAAGTAGCGACGATTTAATTTACATGAATTTATTTTTGTTGGTGTTTTTTTGCCTTTTTCGGGGGTGAAGGCATATCACACGAAAACAAATAATTATGAACAATAAATTAAATGTAAATAATTTGAAATATTTTATCATAACAGAAACCAAATACAAAACGTTTGTTGTGTTGGTAATGGCAGAAGATTAGTATGACGTATTATGAATGGTAATAAGTATACGCAGTGGGGGGTTCTATATATTTGAATAATATTGTATGTTTTGTTAAATTTGTAAAGCACTTCGCATGATTTTTTGAAACAATGATATGGAAATTTTAAGCATTCTAAAGGGACTACTTCTCCGCCGCGACTTTTAAAATAAATGTAATAATATTAAAATAACTTACTAGTACTGTACTTTGGATGGAAGTATTGTATTATTATAACATTACCTGAAATAAGAAAAAAAATGTTATTTTATTTTTATATTTTATATATTAAACTAATTCTAAATAATACCTAGATTCAGTCATTAATTATTTTTTTTTTCATATTTTATATAAATTTAAATTCTTACAGATTACAGTCTGAAAATGTGTACACACTTAAGCACATGTTTACATAAAAACTAATACAAATATAAATTTTTAACATCCTTTAATGTGAAATAAACAAACAGCATAAAAAATCTCATGGTCGTTTATTTCTTGAAAAAAATGGTATTGAAAAGCAAATAAATAAGGCAAAGGAAATTAAACATAAATGAAGGCTTTGTATGGAGAGATAGAAAGAAAGGACAAATTTCAGGAGGCTAATTCAAATATTAGTTATAATTAAATATTTACTGAAAGCATTTGTTTGTTTTCTTCTTTTTTGACTAAATCAAATAATAATTGATATTTTCTTTTGTGTTTGACTTAAATACAATCCCTTTGACACTGATATTATCAAAGGGAATGCAACAAATTGGTGGACATAAATCAGTATTAACCCTACGGTCAATAACCGGGTACATTTGTACCTTTGTATAACCTTCACCACACTGTGCTACAGGGTATTATGTCTTTGTGCATATGTTTGTAACAGGCCAAAGAATACGAGATAGACACATGGTTCCTTTTGAGAATATGCATAGAATCACCTTCTAAGTCGAATAATGCATGTCCGTCCGTCTGTCTGTCTGTCCATGTTAAATTGTAAACAAAGTACAGGTCGCATTTATGATCCAAACTGGATGAAATTTGGCATAGGTCACTTTAACCGATTTAATGTAAATGGTTCCTATATATCTTTCGATTTGCACGAAATTTGGTACAGCCTAATCATTTAGGTCAAGAATGATGTCTGCCAAGTTTCGTGAAAATCGGTTCATATTTACATATAGCTCACATATATATATATATATATATATATATATATTACCTAATTGAGCCTAGAGTGATGTATGCCAAGTTTGGAGAAAATCGGTCCACATTTAGATATAGCTCCCATATATCGTTTCGTCCGATTTAATGTAAATGGTGCCTCAAAGTCCCTATATATCTTTCGATTTGCACGAAATGTGGCATAACGTACGTGATGTCTGCCAAATTTCGTGAAAATCGGTCCAGATTTAGATATAGCTCCCATATATAGTTTCGTCCGATTTCATGTAAATGGTGCACCAAAGTCCCTATATATCTTTCGATTTGCACGAAATGTGGCATAACGTACTGAATTATGCCTAGAGTGATGTCTGCCAAGTTTTGAGAAAATCGGTCCAGATTTAGATATGGCTCCCATATATAGTTTCGTCCGATTTCATGTAAAAGGTGCCCCAAAGTCCCTATATATCTTTCGATTTGCACGAAATGTGGCATAACGTACTTAATTATGCCTAGAGTGATGTCTGCCAAGTTTCGAGAAAATCGGTCCAGATTTAGATATAGCTCCCATATATAGTTTCGTCCCATATACTATTTTCGTCCGATTTCATGTAAATGGTGCCCCAAAGTCCCTATATCTCTTTCGATTTGCACGAAATTTGGCATATCGTACTGAATTAAGCCTAGAGTGATGTCTGCCAAGTTTCGTGAAAATCAGTGTAAATTCGTTATAGCTTTAGAATGGTTAAGCTTTTCAAATTATTTATTGGGATCTTATTTAGGTTTTCCCCAACCCCTCTGCAAATTTTTGAGGCCCTAGACAACATGGAGAGATCAGGGCGACTCGTGGAAGTCAGAAACTACCTTGGTTTTCCCTTGGTATACTGGGACTAAAACAATGATTATTGTCCGTTATTTTCCAATTATTCTTCACATTGGGCCTGAAACTTTTTTATAATCAAATTATACTGATTTATTACAATCCTAAATTGACGTACATATATAAACTATCATAAAATAACGTTTTAAAGTATTGAATAATGTGCAAAATGCGCTAATCACAATATCTAAACACATAAAATGTGAATAATTGACAATAATAATTGTTTTAGTCCCTGTACACCAAAGGAAACCCGAGGGAGTTTCTGACTTCCACGAGTGGTCATTCTAAAGTTTTAACGAATTTACACTGATTGTTTTAGATAGATTATCATTTAAACATCAAATTAAATATATATTATTTTAATGTATATATAATTTTGAGTTCCTACATCTAGATCAGATCCGTAAAGACTAATTATACAATAAAATATACATTTTATTGGATTTATAAACCGTAGTGTAAATTATAATAAGCCTGTAGGCCAAAGACTAAAGTCTGTCGGGGCCAACTATGTGCTACCCAACAGCAGCGGGGGCAAGTCCGGCAAATACGGTGGTTGATAAGTGGTCCAAAACTCATGCACAAGCATCGATGTGTGAGTTGGTGCGTTATTATGGTGCAAAATCCATGATAGCTCTCTCACAATTCTGAGACCTTTCTGACGAATTGCTTACCGCTAAGGACGCATAACATCAAAGGAGTATTCCTTATCGACCGTACAAGCTTCTGACAATAATTCATAATGTACTACTCCATTCCAGTTGAAACCAGTGAACGGAGCAGTATAGTCGGACGGGGCCGACCATACGATACCCTACACAACTACCACAGAACTCTATCTTTTTGCGGATGTTTATTCCGAGCCTGGGTAATATTTTGAGATTGTTGCATCCTCTTTCCCGATTAGAGGTCAACAGCACCTCTCCCTTACACTGACATATTTTCCGAATATTACTTTTCCATATTCCCTTCAACGTGGGTTGTGTTGTGATGTTCGGCTTATAATTATAGCCTATAGATCGAATCGAAAAAACACAAAAAATAAGTTTTCGGTCCATTTCATCCCAAAATTATTATTTAATCATCGCCGAAAATTATAGGCGTTTTCCTTGACCATAACTGGAACCTCATGGAACATTTCAAAGCGATCCGCGCTATATTTCCGCCCTCTAGTGTGGTAATGGTTTATTAAAAAATATCTGAATACGTAAGTACCTGTAAATATTTACCTATAACTCCCACATCCGAGTACATAGGACAATAGAATTGGTATCAATTTAAAGGTCAATCATCGTCTTGGATATACTATCAACTTCTCGGCTCTATGTCCTTTAGGAGTAAATATATAAGCCGTAGAATACAAATTTTGTCATTTTCACACAAAAGTCAGGGTCATTTGACCGATCTTTATCAAAATAGACATGCTTATTCTTTGGCCCACACCCTTTCTCCATGTAAAAATTCGAGATTTTTGGGCCATAATTGCAGCCTCTGGAGCAACCAGAAAACCCGACAAAAATTAAATATTTGGTCCATTTCATCCCCTAAATATTAACCGATCTTTACCAAAAGCAATAGGGGTCTCCATTGGGCCAAACCCTTCCTACATGCAAAATTTCGTGAAGATTGGTTCATAACTGTGGCATATATCGTGTTGACAAATTATAATGGACAGACGGACGGACACACATGTCTAGACGAACACACATGTCGAGATATGACGATCGGTATAAAAAAATATTCACATTTGACCAAAATTGAAGCACTTTTTTCGGTCTTGGCGATTCTAAACGATTCTATTGAGATTTCGAAGTCATAGCCATACGTCCATGATTCATCACCAGTTAAAACCTTTTTGATCTTCATAAAACACCGTAAAAAGTTAGCAATCTCTTTTATTGCTATCGTGCCTTGACTGTGCCATTTACTCGTACATGAAATCAAAGCTACATGTTTAAATCTGAGCCGATTTCAAGAACGATGTATTTATGGATCAGCAACTACATGTTCCTCCATCCGTCTTTCTGTCTGGCCAGTTGGTGCGCGTGATAATACTCAAATGGAGTAACCGATTTCATAAATCCAATATTAGGCGAATGGAGAACCTATTATCGTTACAAGCCTAGATCAAGTCCGAAGATGGGACTCATTGCTCCACTCCTTCTGGTACCTCCCCCTCAAATGAACCAAACATTACACAACCTACAATCTTTATAAACCTAGATTAATTCCGAAGATTGGACCCACATTTTTGGTTTGTAAATACAATTCGAAGCGAATTGAATAACCAATTTGAGCAGAGATGCTTGGGTACTTAACTTGCGGTCTTACCCCACGGTGCTGTAAACACCAGTTAATACAAAATGTCAACCAACGCCCCTACACCATAATGCAGTTACCAATCGAGCAAACGTATTTGGACGTGATCACCCTCTTTGATGAGAAGCGGAGCTCATTTAATACTCCTGCCTTTCTATGGGTCAGGCACCCGGTTATAATGCAACTCCACACCGAGTCAAAGCTCTACCCGCGTTTGGGGTATGAACCACCTCCAGCACCATGCTCCCTGAATGCCCAACACCAACTGCCAGGCTATATCCGCAGACCTAGCCGAAATTACTCCCATATGAACTAACAACTGAAGGCTCTCCAAAAGTAAAAAACAGATGACGAAACCAACACCTCTCGATGTGAATTTCTACACCGTCTCCCATCCCCACTATACGATCATTCCACAAGCCTACAAAGTTCGGGAATGGTAACCCCAATAGTTTCGATACATGATCCGGGACTAGAAAACCCAAAGGCACAGACAAAACAAGCACCAGAATACACTCACGGGCATTCCGCACCACACACTCACACCCAACAACACAACCTTCCAACAGTCCACACAACATATCTCTATGGGACAGTGACCGTCCATACGGACGGTTCGGCACCAGCAATAAAAAACAGCGACCAGCAACTACACATACACAGAAAGATCAACAAACTAAAACCCAACATCACCACGAGCGCAACCCACACACCTCACCCCAAGTGCGAGAAGACGACAAGCTCAGAGAATCACCTCAGTTAAGTCTAGTCCTTCACCTAACAAACCCTCCCTCGCAAACAAACCAAGTGCCGCATATGTCTCGTCCCCCACGCCTGAAGCTGTTAGATCCCAATCATCCTGGTTACTGTGTCAGACAAGTGGTTTGCATAAATGCATTTAACGAACTGTGACCTGTCAGTAAATACCCCAGACTAAGACCGATTTTATCAGCATTAAATCCAAAATCTCTTTGATAAAATCATATAATTTATATATAGCGAATAATAAAACCTTTGTGTAAATCCGAAAACCTCCGTCAGCCATAGTCTGAGGGTATATATCTCTCGCCGACACCGACTGACACTTGTTTACTCATCAAAATAAGAAGTTGAACATCAAGTGAAGTAAAATCTACCAAATACGCCTCATAAGGGAATCGTTTATTGAGCCAGAAAATTAATATGGACAGAAAATTTAATATGGATGCATGTTTTGACATAGCCTCAATATAAAGGTCTGGTCGATTTTAGATATCATAAAGAACCGTTTCGAGATGAAGGTATAAAAAGATCGACTCTCTTTTCATTTCAAGATATCAGAGTTATAGTAATGTTGATGTTATGGTAATCAGTATAATCCTTATTGTAATATGTGGCGCAAATATTGTAACGAACTTTTCCATAGGCTCGAGATTATTGGTAAATAGACACATATATCCGGTTGTTCAATTCTCATGGCGTTATGGCAAAATTGTGTTGACCTCATGGACATACAATTTCTACTTTTTCACACAGTGATACAATTTTTATACCCTTCACCACACTGTGGTACTGAGTATTATGTCTTTGTGCATATGTTTGTAACAGGCAAAAGGAAACGAGATAGACACATGGTTCCTTTTGAGAATATGCATACAATCACTTTCTGAGTCGATTTATGCATGTCCGTCCGTCTGTAGATGTTAAATTGTAAACAAAGTACAGGTCGCATTTATGATCCGATTTGGATGAAATTTGGCACAAGTCTCTTATTTGGCCCAAGGACGAACCCTATTGAAATTGGAAAAAATCGGTTCAGATTTATATATAGCTCCCAAATATATTTTAGTCCAATTTAAGGTAAATGGGACACCAAAGTCCCTCTATATCTCTCGATTGGCACGAAATTTAGCACAGAGTACTGAATTAGGTACAGAATGATGTGTGCCAAGTTTCCTGAAAATCGGTTGAGATTTAGATATAGCTCCCATATATATTTTCTTCCGATTTAAAGTAAATGGTGCACCAAAGTCCTTATTATACCCTCCACCATAGTATGGAGGGTATATTAGTTTTGTTTTTCCGTTTGTAACGCATCGAAATACTCATTTCCGACCCTATAAAGTATATATATTCTTGATCAGCGTAAAATTCTATGACGATCTAAGCATGTCCGTCTGTCCGTCTGTCTGTCTGTCTGTCTGTTGTAATCACTCTAGCGTCTAAACGAATTGAGATAGAGCCCCAAAATTTTGCATAGAGTCGTCTTTTGTCTGCAGGCAGGTCAAGTTCGATGATGGGCTATATCGGTCCACGTTTAGGCATAGCTCCCATATAAGGGTACCTCCCATTTTTCGGTATTTTGAAGTTCTTAAGCGTGTTTTTCAACCGAATTCGCTGAAATTTGGTATATTGGGTTCTTATTGGGTACTAAATGCCTCCACAAAAAAAAAAATTATTAGTGTAGGTCCACTTTTTCTGGTAGCCCCCATATAACGCTACCTCCTAATTTTCGGTATTTTGAGGTTCTTGAGCGCGTTTTTCAACCGAATTCGCTGAAATTTGGTACATTGGGTTCTTATTGGGTACCAAATGTCCCTACTAAAAATTATAAATATAGGTCCACTTTTTCTGGTAGCCCCCATATAAGGGTACCTCCCAATTTCCAGTTTTTGGGGGGTTTTGACCGGATTTTTTCACCTAATTCACTGTAATTCGGTACTTTGAGTTCTTATTGGGTAGCAAATCTTTGTACTAAGAATTATAAATATAGGTCAATTTTTTCGGGTAGCCCCCATATAAGGGTACCCCCCCAATATTCGGTATTTTAGGGATCTTGAGCGCGGTTTTCAACCGAATTCGCTGAAATTTGGTACATGGGGTTCTTATTGGGTACCAAATTTCCCCTCTAAAAATTATAAATATAGGTCCACTTTTTCTGGTAGCCCCCATATAAAGGCACCTCCCAATTTCCAGTTTTTTGGGGGTTTTGAACGGATTTTTTCACCTAATTGACTGTAATTTGAGTTCTTATTGAGTAGCAAATCTTTGTACTAAAAATTATAAATATAGGTCAATTTTTTCGGGTAGCCCCCATATAAAGGTACCCCCAATTTTCGATATTTTGAGGTTCTTGAGCGCGTTTTTCAACCGAATTCGCTGAAATTTGGTAATTTGTAGTCGTAACAAATCTCCCCACCAAAAATTATTAATATTCACCGCTTTTTAGGGGTAGTCCCCATATAACCCCCTTTTTTATATTAAAATAGTTTACTGATTTGTTCCGTGTGTTGCGGTTGGTTAGTCGTTACGGGGAATAGTCAATTTTTACCCTACAAAGACTATTTAGCCATCTGTTGTAAGCATTCCGCCTTCTAAAGATATTGTGATAAAAAAAAACTCAAACATGATGATAATGAAATATATCCCCAATATCGTGATACCTCCTGAAGGAAATAATTGAGATAAACAATTAAAATATTTGGTTCAAAATTGGCATATACCGGTCATTAATTAGGCATAGCCCTCATATGATGATATCCCCAAATATTCACTATTTCCTACACTATGTAATCAATATTGGTCCCTCTTTAGGCATAGCCTCATATAACTTTGTAATCTAAATTACAGTAGTTTGAGGATTTCATACTCTACAATGCGTTATAAATATCAGTCCACTTTTTGGATCATACAGATTTTAGGAAAAATCCCCATTAAAAATTGCCGAAGTTTGTATTTAATGTACATAATGGTTTACATAAATCGGTATTATCGGTATGTGCCCACTTTTTGGTATGTTCCCTATATTTTCATTGCATGTATCTGTCAGTATAACTATGGTGGAGGGTATCCACAGTTCGGCCCGGCCGAACTTAACGCTTTTTCACTTGTATATCATTCGACTTGCACGAAACTTGGCATAGAGTACTGAATTAGGTCCAAAATAATGTGTGCTAAGTTTCGTGAAAATCGGTCCAGATTTAGATATAGCTCCCATATACATTTTCGTCCGATTTAAGGTAAATCGGTCTCCAAAGTCCCTACATATATTTCGATTTGCACGAAGGTTGCCATAGGGTACTGAATTGGATCCAGAATGATATGTTAAAGTCGGTTCAAATTTAGATATAGCTCCAATATATGTTTTCGTCCGATTTAATGTAAATTGTGCACTAAAGAACCAAAGATTGGCCGACCCGCACACAATTTTGTACAATGTACTGAAGTTACTATAACCTTTCGTGTGTCAAGTTTTCTTGAAATTGGTTCAGATTTACACTTAGCCTCTATATATACTTTCGTCCGATTTTAAGTAAATGGTGTACTATAGACCCATAGCTAGGCCGATTGGCAAAACGTACTGAAATTAATATAAATTAACATCGGCCAAGTTTCCTTGAAGTCGGTTTAGATATAGATATAGAATAGCTTCCATATATAATTTCGACCTATTTATGTTGATTGTAAACCAAACAATCAATGGGTGCTTGATTGATACTACATTTTAAATAGTGAAGCATAAACAGTGAAGTTTGCTTAAAATCTATTTACAAAGTATGGAATAGATTGCAGAATAGCATGTGTAAGGATTGATGTTAGTCGGTTTACTTTTATATAAAGATCGCATTTTTAAGCTTGTTCAATTTTACGTCAATGTTCCTTCAAAAAGACGACATCTGTAAAGATACATATGTAGAATATCCCCAAAGTGGTGAAGGGTATCATATAGTCGGCCCCGTCCGACTTTACTACTTTCCTTACTGGTTTGAGTTATATATGACATGGTCGTCACCGTCCAACTACGTTACTCTTCTCATACATATATACCCTCTATATTAAGTATTTAACTTTTTCTGTTTCAAAATAGTTGAACATTTTCGATTATTATGCAAAAATCTGTAATTATTGCCAAGTTTCACCACTTATTCCACTTCTTGAAACACACAAGTTGGTGATTATTATTACAAACCAACAACATGATGTTTCCTTTCCAATTTTTCAAACCACAACAAAAATCCACAACCACACATTCACTGTACGGAATGATGATGACTAAACTTTCGCTGCTCATGCATATCTAGATTGAAATCTGATGACAATCTCAAAATCGCATATTTTTTGCTCTTCGTGAAACTGAAAATACGTCGAAGTAAAATATGTTCATATTTACGCACACTCTCACACATACATCGACAACAAGTTCTTTTGAAACAGTTAATGGAGTCCTTGTCATTTGTGTGTGATGGTTTCAATTGAATGGCGAATGAGCAAAACAAACAAACAAACCAACAAAAACCAAAATACAAGTTCTATTGAAGTGGAGCTCATTAAAAATTATTAACTCAACAACAGCTCAACTGGCTATGGATGAATTTTAGATGAACTCAGAAATGTAATTTTCTATTTGAGCTATGTGTGTAATATATCATATCATACATATATGTTTGTATTAGGTTGTAATGTATGGTGAGAGGGAATTTTGATTTTAAAATAAAGTTCACCTCACAATACCTAAAATTGGTCGGGACATTTATATGGGGGCTATAGTATCTGCCAGTAAGGTATTTAACCTCTGAGAAATTAAAATACCAAATTCAGCCACTCAATGGATTTTTATATGATTTTTTATGAAAGTTTGTTATCGTCTTAGAACCCGGAATGTCAATATACATCTACTTCGGTAGGAAACTACGCGTAGGTCCACGAATATACCTCAATTGGAGCGGGATATTTATATGAGGGCTATGCCAAAACATGGACCTATATTGAAATAACTTAAATACGTCGGGAATTTATATGTGGGCTATGCCAAATTTTTTGCGAAGAGGGTATTATTAACCAATAACGCGGACCAATTTATCAACTATTCAATATCAACCATCATAGATATTTTTGTACCACATAAAGTTTTGACCAAAGGATTTCAAGATGCGTAAATAAGAATAATCGAATAATAATAATATCTAAGAACAAATTTTGAAATTTTTGTGCAAAAAAATTGTTAACCCCTCCCCTCCGAACATGAAGTTCATTCTTTTATAAAATGCCGATATACCCTACCGCGGAGGGTATACAAAAAGAGGATTCCACCACACCAACTGGCATCACATCGTCTGCCAATTACCATTTTCCATATTTTTTCAAGCATCTCTTAACCTCCCTCCGTTAGAAGTACGTATGCAAAATTTTATTGCTTTGTATTTTTGTCATGCGTAGCAGCAAACGCTTCTTATCGTCTACATTTCTGTTCCAACAAAGTTTGATGGCGACAGAAATGATAAATCGAGCTATTTGTAACCCTTAGTAGGTTGATGTTGAAAAACAATCCAGAATTTACACATACATATATACATACGTGTATGTATGTACAAGACATATATTTTTTTCATAAGTTAATAGCATTTCTGTTATTTTGTCGATTCAATTTGTTTATATTTGCATAATTTCTAATACTGAGAAATCCTCTTATACGACGAAATTATTGAAATAAAAATACAAAATAACTAGGTTTCAAAAGGGTCATTGAGGTAATGATACAAATTGAATTGTTGTTGAAATTTCAATTGAAAATAACAGTAAAGGATTAAAGACGCCATTTATTGGAAATAATTGAAATATTTTCTTTGGAAATTTTATGTATTTATTTATATTTATAAATATCAAAACATAATGTGGTGTTAAATATGCGAAGAAAGTTTTTAAAAAAAAGTTTCGCATCAGGGCGGAATAAATACAAGTTATCAACGTACGACCTTTGTAAAGCCACATAGCCCAATATGCCTGATGAACCGCTTAACCAACGGCGAAACGCGTCGCATAATGGTGGGTACGTAGGTTCTTCTCCTGGCTTTCCTTTTCATTGCAAAATTTAGATCATCAAGCTCGACTCGAAAGAGTATAAATAATCACTTAAAATCACTTTCAAATGATCACAAAAATTCAAAATAACAATTATAATAATAATGAAAATACTGAAGATTTTTATTTCAATTCAAAATAAATACATACCAGTAAGGAAACTTCAAAAGTCGGTCGGGGTCGACTATATGATACCATTTACCACTTTGGGTACATACACCATATGTACAATATGCTGTAGACAGAACACATATAACATCATTGGAAGACCATTGAAATGGAATAGGAAAAATTTAATTTGTAATCTTTGGGTGACCTAGGGGAGCCTACTGTTGAAACCATATTCAACAACAGTGAACACGATTTCAACACTAGGCTTTGTACAGAAAGGTACAGAATTCTTCACCTAGGCTTATCTTGATCTGACTCCACGCGGTATCACCTGGGGAAACTAAATACTTTCGTCACCCGTTGAAATAGTGAGCTGATATGTATGCGGCAAGCTCACTCATAAGAACCCTCCTACCATGAAAAAGCAAAGAAAAAGAAAACCCAACGCCCTAATGTTGGCACCCCCGCAAACGTGTAAAGAACCACGATCTGCGAATCTGCACTTGGAATGTTCGTACGTTGTACAAAACAGGCGCAGTTTTCGCTATGGCGAATGTACAGGAAATGTGATGGAAAGGGACAGGCGTAAGTAAATCTGATGATTACGCACTGTATTATAGCTGCCATGAATCAATACATTAATTTGTCTACGGATTTATGAGTAGCATGACAATAAAAAACGTCGTCTCCAGATTCACTCCAGTTATTTTATTTGTACCCATGCTCCGATGGAAGACAAAGACATATTTTACGAGCGCCTAGAAATAGCATATGACCGCTATCCTGGTCATGACATCCTGAAAATTCTGCAAAAATTGAAAGGGAACATATTTTGGAACAACAGACGGAAATTTCAGCCCCCAAGAAGAAACATCTAACAACGACATGAGGTTGACTGACATCGCGGTAGCAAAAAGCATTGTGGTACACACAAGTCCACCTGGATTTCTTCCGATCAAACAACAAGAAATCAAATTAATTACGTTTTGATAGATGGATGGCATTCATCTACTGTTTTAAACGCTCGATCGATCCGAGAAACGAACCACGAACTACGAACGAACGAACTACGGACCATTACTTTGCAGCAGCCAAGGTTCGCACTCGTCGTAATGTTGCAGCAAAGGTGGGATCTAACACAACACAACATTTGGATACCAAAGACCAGCATCAAGAAACCCATGATATGATCAGGAGTGTCGTAATGCCAACCCTGCAAACAGTACCAACACTCAAGGCGGAAGAACAAAAAAAGAATATGAGGGGATCAAATCGATATGTACAGGAGTGCGAACGAAGTGCAGAATTTTACCAAAAATTAAAACACCAAACCGAAGGCTTTGATACAGGCACATCCTCCTGCAGAGATGAAGATGGAAACTTGTTGAACTTGTTGTTTGCAAAGCTTCTGGTATCAAATAGTGGCGGTGAAGAAGATAACCCAGAACCAATAAGAGATGACGCAACCGCGGCATCCATTAAAGCGCTATCCGAAATGAATCTCGACACCGATTTCAACAACAAAATATCGTGCAAATACAACAGGATCTATGGTGCGCCATTTACATCAAATGGGACAACAGTACATATGTGAGCTATATTAAAATCTGAATCTAATTCAAAAAGCTTCACGGATGTCAACATGTAGTATCTAAATCTGAACCGATTCAAACAAAACTTTGCTACATCAATCAGGACCTAATTCAGTACTCTGTGCAAAATTTTGTCGCAATCAGACAAACATTGGCGGTAAAATCGGACGCAACTATATTTGAGAGCTAAAGGGTGATTTTTTTTGAGGTTAGGATTTTCATGCATTAGTATTTGACAGATCACGTGGGATTTCAGACATGGTGTCAAAGAGAAAGATGCTCAGTATGCTTTGACATTTCATCATGAATAGACTTACTAACGAGCAACGCTTGCAAATCATTGAATTTTATTACCCAAATCAGTGTTCGGTTCGAAATGTGTTTCGCGCTTAACTTCCGATTTTTGGTCTACATAATCGACCAAGTGAGCAAACAATTAATGCGATTGTGACCAAGTTTCGCACTCAGTTTACTTTATTGGACATTAAACCAACCACACGAATGCGTACAGTGCGTACAGAAGAGAATATTGCGTCTGTTTCTGAGAGTGTTGCTGAAGACCGTGAAATGTCGATTCGTCGCCGTTCGCAGCAATTGGGTTTGTGTTATTCGACCACATGGAAGATTTTACGCAAAGATCTTGGTGTAAAACCGTATAAAATACAGCTCGTGCAAGAACTGAAGCCGAACGATCTGCCACAACGTCGAATTTTCAGTGAATGGGCCCTAGAAAAGTTGGCAGAAAATCCGCTTTTTTATCTACAAATTTTGTTCAGCGATGAGGCTCATTTCTGGTTGAATGGCTACGTTAATAAGCAAAATTGCCGCATTTGGAGTGCATCCCGAAAAATGCACTGTTTGGTGTGTTTTGTACGCTGGTGGAATCATTGGACCGTATTTTTTTCAAAGATGCTGTTGGACGCAACGTTACGGTGAATGGCGATCACTATCGTTCGATGCTAACAAACTTTTTGTTGCCAAAAATGGAAGAACTGAACTTGGTTGACATGTGGTTTCAACAAGATGGCGCTACATGCCACACAGCTCGCGATTCTATGGCCATTTTGAGGGAAAACTTCGGAGAACAATTCATCTCAAGAAATGGACCGGTAAGTTGGCCACCAAGATCATGCGATTTGACGCCTTTAGACTATTTTTTGTGGGGCTACGTCAAGTCTAAAGTCTACAGAAATAAGCCAGCAACTATTCCAGCTTTGGAAGACAACATTTCCGAAGAAATTCGGGCTATTCCGGCCGAAATGCTCGAAAAAGTTGCCCAAAATTGGACTTTCCGAATGGACCACCTAAGACGCAGCCGCGGTCAACATTTAAATGAAATTATCTTCAAAAAGTAAATGTCATGGACCAATCTAACGTTTCAAATAAAGAACCGATGAGATTTTGCAAATTTTATGCGTTTTTTTTTTAAAAAAAAAGTTATCAAGCTCTTAACAAATCACTCTATGCACAAAGACATAATACCCCTGTACCACAGTTTTACAAAAATGTAGTTTTAAATAGGGTCACATATGACAAGAAGTATGAAATATTTATTGCCAAATACGTTATTAGGCTGATTTTCAGATCGGTTCGTTTGTGTTGTCGGCTTGAGTTTCGATTGTGTGACCGGTTCTGATTGTGTAGTCAACGAGAGTTGTGGCTCCTTGCTTATTTTGGGTACTTTCTTAGGTACATCGGTTAAATTCCTTCTAAATGAGAAGAGTTGTAAGGAGCAGAGCAAGTCTCTGTGGGAAGTCTTCGGTTATGTTTGACCAAAAATACTATGCGGATACAAATGTCATCTTCACCACTACTAGGTTTAACTCAAGAACTCTGTCCATTCTGCAAACGAAAACAGAAATAGTTTTTTGATATTACTGCTGACTAATGCCATATAAACGAATTAAAACAAGTGAAAAAGCGTTAAGTTCGGCCGGGCCGAACTTTGGATACCCTCCACCATATACCGATAATACCGATTTATGTAAACCATTATGTACATTAAATACAAACTTCGGCAATTTTTAATGGGGATTTTTCCTAAAATCTATATGATCCAAAAAGTGGACTGATATTTATAACGCATTGTAGAGTATGAAATCCTCAAACTACTGTAATTTAGATTACAAAGTTATATGAGGCTATGCCTAAAGAGGGACCAATATTGATTACATAGTGTAGGAAATAGTGAATATTTGGGGATATCATCATATGAGGGCTATGCCTAATTAATGACCGGTATATGCCAATTTTGAACCAAATATTTTAATTGTTTATCTCAATTATTTCCTTCAGGAGGTATCACGATATTGGGGATATGCCTAAATGTCTGCCGATATATTTCATTATCATCATGTTTGAGTTTTTTTTTATCACAATATCTTTAGAAGGCGGAATGCTTACAACAGATGGCTAAATAGTCTTTGTAGGGTAAATTGACTATTCCCCGTAACGACTAACCAACCGCAACACACGGAACAAATCAGTAAACTATTTTAATATAAACAAGTGAAAAAGCGTTAAGTTCGGCCGGGCCGAACTTTGGATACCCTCCACCATAGTTATACTGACAGATACATGCAATGAAAATATAGGGAACATACCAAAAAGTGGGCACATACCGATAATACCGATTTATGTAAACCATTATGTACATTAAATACAAACTTCGGCAATTTTTAATGGGGATTTTTCCTAAAATCTGTATGATCCAAAAAGTGGACTGATATTTATAACGCATTGTAGAGTATGAAATCCTCAAACTACTGTAATTTAGATTACAAAGTTATATGAGGCTATGCCTAAAGAGGGACCAATATTGATTACATAGTGTAGGAAATAGTGAATATTTGGGGATATCATCATATGAGGGCTATGCCTAATTAATGACCGGTATATGCCAATTTTGAACCAAATATTTTAATTGTTTATCTCAATTATTTCCTTCAGGAGGTATCACGATATTGGGGATATGCCTAAATGTCTGCCGATATATTTCATTATCATCATGTTTGAGTTTTTTTTTATCACAATATCTTTAGAAGGCGGAATGCTTACAACAGATGGCTAAATAGTCTTTGTAGGGTAAAAATTGACTATTCCCCGTAACGACTAACCAACCGCAACACACGGAACAAATCAGTAAACTATTTTAATATAAAAAAGGGGGTTATATGGGGACTACCCCTAAAAAGCGGTGAATATTAATAATTTTTGGTGGGGAGATTTGTTACCATATACGACTACAAATTACCAAATTTCAGCGAATTCGGTTGAAAAACGCGCTCAAGAACCTCAAAATATCGAAAATTGGGGGTACCCTTATATGGGGGCTATCCGAAAAAATTGACCTATATTTATAATTTTTTGTGAAGAGATTTGCTACTCAATAAGAACTCAAATTACTAAATTACAGTCAATTAGGTGAAAAAATCCGGTCAAAACCCCCCAAAAACTGGAAATTGGGAGGTACCCTTATATGGGGGCTACCAGAAAAAGTGGACCTATATTTATAATTTTTAGAGGGGAAATTTGGTACCCAATAAGAACCCCATGTACCAAATTTCAGCGAATTCGGTTGAAAACCGCGCTCAAGATCCCTAAAATACCGAATATTGGGGGGTACCTATATTTATAATTTTTAGTACAAAGATTTTCTACCCAATAAGAACTCAAAATACTGAATTACAGTCAATTAGGTGAAAAAATCCGGTCAAAACCCCCCAAAAACTGGAAATACCCTTATATGGGGGCTACCAGAAAAATGGACCTATATTTATAATTTTTAGAGGGGAAATTTGGTACCCAATAAGAACCCCATGTACCAAATTTCAGCGAATTCGGTTGAAAACCGCGCTCTAAAAAGATCCCTAAAATACCGAATATTGGGGGGTACCCACCCTTATATGGGGGCTACCCGAAAAAATTGACCTACATTTATAATTTTTACCAGAAAAAGTGGACCTATATATATAAAGATTTGCTACCCAATAAGAACTCAAAGTACCGAATTTCAGCCAATTCGGTGAAAAAATACGGTCAGAACCCCCCAAAAACTGGATATGGGGAGGTACCCTTATATGGGGGCTACCAGAAAAAGTGGACCTATATATATAATTTTTAGTAGGGACATTTGGTACCCAATAAGAACCCAATGTACCAAATTTCAGCGAATTCGGTTGAAAAACGCGCTCAAGAACCTCAAAATACCGAAAATTAGGAGGTAGCGTTATATGGGGGCTACCAGAAAAAGTGGACCTACACTAATAATTTTTTGTGGAGGCATTTAGTACCCAATAAGAACCCAATGTACCAAATTTCAGCGAATTCGGTTGAAAAACACGCTTAAGAACTTCAAAATACCGAAAAATGGGAGGTACCCTTATATGGGAGCTATGCCTAAACGTGGACCGATATAGCCCATCATCGAACTTGACCTGCCTGCAGACAAAAGACGACTCTATGCAAAATTTTGGGGCTCTATCTCAATTCGTTTAGACGCTAGAGTGATTACAACAGACAGACGGACAGACGGACATGCTTAGATCGTCATAGAATTTTACGCTGATCAAGAATATATATACTTTATAGGGTCGGAAATGGTTATTTCGATGCGTTACAAACGGAAAAACAAAACTAATATACCCTCCATACTATGGTGGAGGGTATAAAAAGGGGGCTATATGGGGACTACCCCTAAAAAGCGGTGAATATTAATAATTTTTGGTGGGGAGATTTGTTACCATATACGACTACAAATTACCAAATTTCAGCGAATTCGGTTGAAAAACGCGCTCAAGAACCTCAAAATATCGAAAATTGGGGGTACCCTTATATGGGGGCTACCCGAAAAAATTGACCTATATTTATAATTTTTTGTGAAGAGATTTGCTACTCAATAAGAACTCAAATTACTAAATTACAGTCAATTAGGTGAAAAAATCCGGTCAAAACCCCCCAAAAACTGGAAATTGGGAGGTACCCTTATATGGGGGCTACCAGAAAAAGTGGACCTATATTTATAATTTTTAGAGGGGAAATTTGGTACCCAATAAGAACCCCATGTACCAAATTTCAAGAACCTCAAAATATCGAAAATTGAGGGTACCCTTATATGGGGGCTACCCGAAAAAATTGACCTATATTTATAATTTTTTGTGAAAAGATTTGCTACTCAATAAGAACTCAAATTACTAAATTACAGTCAATTAGGTGAAAAAATCCGGTCAAAACCCCCCAAAAACTGGAAATTGGGAGGTACCCTTATATGGGGGCTACCAGAAAAAGTGGACCTATATTTATAATTTTTAGAGGGGAAATTTGGTACCCAATAAGAACCCCATGTACCAAATTTCAGCGAATTCGGTTGAAAACCGCGCTCAAGATCCCTAAAATACCGAATATTGGGGGGTACCCTTATATGGGGGCTACCCGAAAAAATTGACCTATATTTATAATTTTTAGTACAAAGATTTGCTACCCAATAAGAACTCAAAGTACCGAATTACAGTCAATTAGGTGAAAAAATCCGGTCAAAACCCCCCAAAAACTGGAAATTGGGAGGTACCCTTATATGGGGGCTACCAGAAAAAGTGGACCTATATTTATAATTTTTAGAGGGGAAATTTGGTACCCAATAAGAACCCCATGTACCAAATTTCAGCGAATTCGGTTGAAAACCGCGCTCAAGATCCCTAAAATACCGAATATTGGGGGGTACCCTTATATGGGGGCTACCCGAAAAAATTGACCTATATTTATAATTTTTAGTACAAAGATTTGCTACCCAATAAGAACTCAAAGTACCGAATTTCAGCCAATTCGGTGAAAAAATACGGTCAGAACCCCCCAAAAACTGGATATGGGGAGGTACCCTTATATGGGGGCTACCAGAAAAAGTGGACCTATATATATAATTTTTAGTAGGGACATTTGGTACCCAATAAGAACCCAATGTACCAAATTTCAGCGAATTCGGCTGAAAAACGCGCTCAAGAACCTCAAAATACCGAAAATTAGGAGGTACCGTTATATGGGGGCTACCAGAAAAAGTGGACCTACACTAATAATTTTTTGTGGAGGCATTTAGTACCCAATAAGAACCCAATGTACCAAATTTCAGCGAATTCGGTTGAAAAACACGCTTAAGAACTTCAAAATACCGAAAAATGGGAGGTACCCTTATATGGGAGCTATGCCTAAACGTGGACCGATATAGCCCAAGAATATATATCATCGAACTTGACCTGCCTGCAGACAAAAGACGACTCTATGCAAAATTTTGGGGCTATATACTTTCTGAAAATGTCTTATTACATTTTTATTGTCTTATTACATTGTTATTACAACAACTACACTATATTATTTATTTAAAGTGTTTGCTTTTGTACTTTTTTATTTAAAAAGTGTAATTTCTATATCTGGCAACACACATCCAACACATTGCAGCCAGTTGATTAATGTTCAAAGGTTATTTCACTTCCCTCGGAGAATAGAGACATTTTGCTGTCCGAGCGACAACATATTTAAAATGTTAAATGTCATTTTTATTTCGCATCGTTGAGCACCACCCCTCCTAACGGGGGTTCTATGCGAATTAAGTGAGTCGTTTCACGGCGTTAGTGTGGATGTGTATAAAACATTTCTTGGAAAGGAAAAAATAATAATAAAGCAAAAAAGTTGCAACGACAACACTTAAAGTGTAGTATGATGCAACATTAATTGCATTCAACCCTCTCGCATGTTGCCGAGCTGGAGAGGGTCGTTGCAAGCCAACAACAAACACATATAAAGGCGAAGTGAAGAAAGAGCAAAGACATATACACACAAAGTTGATTCTTACAAATTATTTTTAAATTCATGTCTCATCCACCCATACATCACTGTCCACCCCCCCACGTACATATATATATATATATATAGAAAGGCTAACATAAGTTGGATTTTGATGCACTACCCCGGACACACGCACGCACACGCATACAACTAACAAATAAAGAATGACAAGCGACGAAGAAAAATGATAAAACTCAAGGTTTAGTACCAGTACCAGTGCCAGTTGCGTGCAGTAACTTTTCAAGTGTAAAAAGTGTTTTAACCACTCGTACACTTTTCTTGCTAAACTGCATGTCATTGGTGTCGTAGTAGTTTGTGTCGTGTTTTTTCTTTCTATATTTTTCCTAGGGAGTACATTACTTGACCAAGTAAATGTTTTTTTTTTATTTTCCAGAGATGTTAAAGAGGGGTTGTTTGATATCAGAGGGTCACATAAGATTTTAATCTTAAGCATAAACAACAAACTTGAAACTTGGAGAATAATTTCTATTAAAACTAGTTAAAGTCATTCGAGCGATCGCCACTTTTAGTAATTGAGTAATTGTAGGTGCTGTACTAGAGGAATAGACGGAAACAGCAGATTGTATGGATCTAAAGGGACTAAGAGGTTACTAAATCGTTTATAACGACTGTATGAAATAGTCCCAAGCAAAGATCTGCCATTTATTTGATATCGTTTATATCCACATATCGCTTATAGCGCCATATTTTACGGATCTGAAAAAATGGCTTGGCAACTTAGGGTCCATGACAAATTTACATTCAGAATCAATACATAACTACAACTGTTTGAAATGTTTGGTTTCAGCGCACATCAATATTAATGGGAAAGCTCTAGAAGACTTACAATTCAATGATATACCGATTTATGGGTTTGCTACTTTTTTACATCCCCAATAAATGACAAATAGATTTTTTTATTTTACCCTTCCCCAAAATATGGAGCGTAAATTTGTTATTCCATTTGCAACACTTCGAAATATTCACCTGAGACAAGTAAAGGTATATATCGCACATTTGCTACAAGACCGGCATAAATAAAAAAATTGGTTTTGCAGAAAATGTGTTTTAAGTTGTCAATTTACTCACACCTTATATGGGACAGAGAATCTTCTACATCTACTCAATCAGAGTGTGTATGAGATCTTCATCTGATTTTTTTTACACTACATGAAGTCTGATATAGGGAACAATTCTGCATTTTAGGGTCTAACTGTGTAAAGACCTTCCCTACTAGAAATGATCAATATTAGCCCACTATTTTTGGGTATCAAAAATTCTTTAACAAAAACAATAGGAGCCTTCATTGGGCCGAACCCATCCTACATGCAAAATTTCGTGAAGATTGGTCCATAAGTGTGACCTGTATCGTGTTTACAAATTTTAATGAACAGACGGACGGAGATATGACGATCGGTAAACTTATAGGTGGGTCTAGGACCAATATTTCGTTTCGTTACAAACATTTGGGTCTGCACAAAGCTATAATACTCTGACATCATAGTTGTGTAGGGTATAAAAACTGGGCCGGAATATTTATGATTGTGTCTGTTATGAAGTTCCTCTTCTGGGAGGAATTTTTTCTTTTGCCTTCAAAGATGTCAAACCAAAGTCACTTCGGTGTAAAATGAGGCAGAAAATTGCAAAGCAAATAAATTCATGCGAGATCTATAAACGGGGCTTATATTCAAAATTTTCTGCTAAAAACTAGTTTACCTTTAAGGGGACCCCCCTATTCTCGGGGTCAAAATTTTTGTTGATATAATTCGAATCTACACTGATTAAAGAATGTCTCTACAAAATTTCAAGTGAAAATCTCAAGAACTCTTGAAGATATATCCGATTTATTGTGTCCGCATCAAGTGACGGCTGAAGGGCTTCTCAAACTTTAAACGCGTTTTTCTCTAAACCTTTTTTTGCGAATGGCGGGCACGATAACTCAAAAACCAATAATCCAATCGGTTCCAAATTTTGCAACGTTTCTCTGGGAGTGTATAGCTCTCGTATGAACTAGGATAAAGCCAATCGGTGAAGATCTTCCTTATTTTTTAACTTGGTTTTTGGAAAAAAATCGGCGATTTTCCAAATATATTTTTTCAAAGGTCCACTATTTTGTTAATTTTAGAGCGAAGTCAATAATCCTAGTTCATACGAGAGCCAGACATGTACTATTTCTAACACCTTTGGAATTTTCGGATTCCGATGTTCCAGTGAGGAGTTATCATGCCCGCCATAAAAAATAAGGACTTTTCTTTAATTACAAAAACAACAACAAAACAATAACAAAATTTTTTTGTAAATTATTTTTCTTCTCTTTTAAATCTTCAATTATATATGTGCAAAGTTACAAACCTTAACAAGCATTGGTATAGATTTACCAGCCCATTGAAAATCTTGAAAAAATAAAATCGAGAATGGGGGGGTTCCCTTAAGGGGACCCCCCCCATTCTCGGTGTCAAAATTTTTGTTGATATAATTCGAATCTACACTGATTAAGGAATGTCTCTACAAAATTTCAAGTGAAAATCTCAAGAAGTCTTGAAGATATATCCGATTTATTGTATCAACATTAAGTGACGGCTAAAGGGCTTCTCAAACTTTAAACGCGTTTTACTCTAAACATTTTTTTGTGAATGGCGGGCACGATAACTCAAAAACCAATAATCCAATCGGTTCCAAATTTTGCAGCGTTTCTCTGAGAGTGTATAGCTCTCGTATGAACTAGGATAAAGCCAATCGGTGAAGATCTTCCTTATTTTTTAACATGGTTTTTGGTAAAAAATCGGCGATTTTCCAAAAAAAAATTTTCAAAGGTCCACCATTTTGTTAATTTTAGAGCGAAGTCAATACTCCTAGTTCATACGAGAGCCAGACATGTCCTCTTTCTAACACAGTTGGAATTTTCGGATTCCGATGTTCCAGTGAGGAGTTATCATGCCCGCCATCGAAAATGTGGACTTTTCTTTGCACCCAAAAAACAACAACAAAACAACAACAACAAATTTTTGTAAATTATTTTTCTTCCTTTTTAAATCTTCAAATATATATGTGCCAAGTTACAAACCTTAACAAGCATTGGTATTCATTTACCAGCTCATTTAAAATCTTAAAAATAAAAAATCGAGAATGGGGGGGGGGTTCCCTTAAAAACAAAATGCAATTTTACCTAAAAATCCCGACTGCGATCTTGAATATACGTAAATAGTGGCGGGTGCTATTTCTGTCAAACGGGAAATACTATTTTTTTCAAATTTGATTTTTTACGCTCTGAGAAACTTGTAAAATGTACACCAAAAATAAAACATATATTAAACACTTTTAGGTAGGAGTTATTAGTAATTCTGTATAAATACTACGACTAGGACAACAAAAAATACTGGGAATGTGACGAGAACTTAAATGTATGCCTGACATGGTCCTGCACTGCCATAAGGTATTTTGTCCCATCAGAATCGGAAATGTACTCTTAACCTTCAAATTGGAGTATGGCCATAATATAGTTGTTAAACATGGACCTATATATTGACTTTTTCCGCAGATCTAATGAATATTTGTATTTCTATACTCAGACCTACGACATCACTCTCGCCATCCCTTGTGAATGATATTTAAAGATAAATTGAAACGAACAAAGATCAATATACTACTTATGCAACACACATTTTCTTTCAAGGTTATATAACTAATATCTTAACCTAACAGATATTTATCAAAAGGATCAAATGAGGAAAATAAAAAGAAACAAACTTTCATAAACAAATTATTAACATATGGTGATTTCAATCTGATGGTAATTCCATCTAACTCAGTTAAGCGTATCAACAATATTCAATGGAGCATACAAATTGTTACGCATGACCTGGAAAGCAGCAGTTCTTTGGGAAACAAATAAGAAGTTTCTCAAAACCAACACAGAATGGAAACAGAATGAACAAAACTTAGTTTTTAAATGCCGATAGCACGTGTATCAAAACAACAATAGTATATGCGAATAAATTTGTTATGAAGAAAATCAGTTCCTCGGGGAAACTAATATTTGTCTCCCATGGAATTAAAAATTTTAGTAACTAACTCTGATTAGCTTGGGAAAACTCTTGGGAATTTTGATAACGATTTTATTTTGTGAATATATTTAAGAGGTGTAATTGTATTCAAATATTTTCCTGGTTTATATGCTTAATTCTCCTTTTTAATATCACGTATAAGAGTCCTTTGGAATCAACATATGTACACTTTTTGCACTTCATTAAAAAAACTCTCCATTTTTTATTCATGAATAATCCAAAACGCAATTTGCACGTAGCTAAAATTCCCCCTTATCTCAAGATGATAATGATGTGCTCCATTTTTATTTCAATTTGCATTTGCTTCGGTTACTTCTTCGTTACACAGTAATGGTACAAAGAACAACTAATTGAAAAAATTGTTAAACTTTTATGGAATACAAAGTTTCCTTAATGCAGTCCAGATACATGTAGAATCTCCGAGCATTGTAGTGTGCCGACAGTTAGTCGTCAACAAAAAAATGCAAAAAAATGTTAGACAGCATAAAATAAAATTGGACCAAATATGCACCGATTTGTTGCCATTTTAAGTGCATTTCTTGATAATTTTTCAGATTTTATCGACATTTTCGACGACCGGCATATCTTTCCAAGGTGCATTATTATCATCAAAAATTTCTGAACGGAATCTGCGAAACCAAAATTGCTCACAATTGGTAGTTACAGTATCGGAGCCATAAACACCATTCACAATTTTAGCCGCTTGGCCGGTAGTACAAAATGAAAAAAATTCGCTGTTGCAAACATAAATGTAGGGTAAACAAAATTCCTGTGTACGTCCAGACGCAAGCAGATGAGGCAGCTCTTGGTGTGTTGAGAGAAAATTTCTCCAAAAGATCTACGGTCCGATCTGCGTCGACGGTGAATATCGGCGTCAAATGAACCACGATCTTTACAATCTATACGTAGACGTCAACATATTCAGTCATATCGAGCTGCAGCGACTGGCTAGGCCATGTTGTGCGAATGAATGAGAATGCCCAAGCTCAAAAGGCATATAAAATTAAGCCTACTAATGGTTCACGCACATGGTGAAGGCCACAAATTAGATGGAAAGATCAAGTAGAAGACTGTTGTCTTCTCAGAACATGGTCTTTATACCCTTCACCAAACTGTGGTACAGGGTATTATGTCTTTGTGCATATGTTTGTAACAGCCAAAAATAATCGAGATAGACCCATGGTTAATTTTGAGAATATACATAGAATTACTTTCTGAGTCGATTTATGCATGTCCGTCTGTCCGTCCGTCCGTCCATGTATTTTTGTTAACAAAGTACAGGTCGCATTTATGATCCGATTTGAATGAAATTTGGCACAGGTCACTTAAAAAAAATCGGTTCAGATTTAGATATAGCTCCCATATATATTTTCGTTCGATTTAAGGTAAATGGTGTACCAGAGTCCCTATATATCTTTCGATTTGCACGAAACTTGATACAGCGTAATGAATAGGGTATAGAATGATGTGTGTTAAGTTTCCTGAAAATCGGTTCAGATTTAGATATAGCTCCCATATATCTTCGTCCGATTTAAGGTAAATGGTGTACCAATGTCCCTATATATCTTTCGATTTGCACGAAATTTGGCATAGCGTAATGAATTAGGTCTAGAATGATGTGTGTTAAGTTTCCTGAAAATCGATTCAGATTTAGATATAGCCCCATATATATCTTCGTCCGATTTAAGGTAAATGGTGTACCAAAGTCCCTATATATCTTTTGATTTGCCCGAAATTTGGCATAGCGAAATGAATTAAGTCTAAAATGTGTGTTAATTTTCCTGAAAATCGATTCAGATTTAGATATAGCTCCCATATATATTTTCGTCGAATTAAGGTAAATGGTGTACCAAAGTCCCAATATATCTTTAGATTTGCACGAAATTTTGCATATCGTACTTAGTCTAGAATAGTGCACGTTAAGTTTCGTGAAAATCAGTTTAGATTTACATATAGCTACTATATAAATTTTCATCCGATTTAATGTAAACGGTGTACCAAAGTCTCTATACATATTTCGATTAGAACAACATTTGACATAGTGTACTGAAATGAGTCTGGAGTGATGTGTGTAAAGTTTCCTGAAAATCGGTTCAGAGTTATATATAGCTCCTATATATTTTTTCTTCGGATTTTGTATGAATTGTGCACTAAAGACCCAAAGTTTGTCCGATTGCCACACAATTTTGTACAATAAACTGTAGTTAATATAAGTTAATCTCTGTCATTCTCATTGAAATCGGTTCAGATTTTGATATAGCTTCTACATATATATTTTCGTCCGATTTTGCACTAAATTGACAAAAATTTTGCACAACGTACTAAAGTTTTGAAATGTGGAAAGTATTGAAATCGGTTCAGATTTGGATAGAGCTTCTATATATATTTTCTCCCGAGATTTGGTAATTTTGTCCCATTGTAAGAATCAACCCTATATCTGAACAAATGAAAATTTTAGTATAGGTTGCAGAACTCGACGTCTGTTAGCATTTATCTGTTGAATATACCCAAAGTGGTGAAGGGTATCATATAGTCGGCCCCGCCCGACTTTACTACTTTCCTTACTGGTTCAAACTGGAGGAGATGCTCACAAGACGCGCTTGGAAACCTCTTTTAAGGTCGCCTTATGGAACAACCGTTCTGTAACAAGCCAGCTATGTAAGTAATTAAGAGGGTTTGGATCGCGATTTTCAACCGAAATCGATGTTGTTATTTTTTAGTATTTTCATA
The DNA here is from genome assembly GCF_032173495.1 of Musca vetustissima. Classification (NCBI taxonomy): domain Eukaryota; kingdom Metazoa; phylum Arthropoda; class Insecta; order Diptera; family Muscidae; genus Musca; species Musca vetustissima. The sequence goes on from NW_026884703.1 coordinate 44,852, forward strand.
TAACCCCCTTTTATGCCCTTCACCACATAGGGTATATGGCTCCGTACATATTTTTGAGACAGGCAAAATTATGCAAAACTCTTAGTAAAGAGAAGTGCGTTTTTATACCCTTCACCACACTGTGGTATAGGGTATTATGTCTTTGTGCATATGTTTGTAACAGGCAAAAGTAATCGAGATAGACCCATGGTTCCTTTTGAGAATATGCATAGAATCATTTTCTGCGTCGATTTCTGTATGTCTGTCCGTCTTTCCATATGTGTGTCCATGTTAAATTGTAAACAAAGTATAAGTCGCATATATTATCCGAATTGGACGAAATTTGGCACATGGGCCAAGTACATGGGAGAATTGGGAAAAAATCGGTTCAGATTTACACATATTTCAAAAATAAAGTTTCGTTCGATTTTAAGTAAATGGTGCACCAAAGACCCAAAGTTGAGCCGATTGGCACAGAATTTTACACAACGTACTGCCTAATTTGTGTCAAGTTGATTTGTTGAAATTGGTTCAGATTTATATATATATATATGTTTGAGTCCGAAATATTGCATAGCATATTGTATTGAAATCCAGGTTACAAAATCCCTAAAATACCGACTTGAGTCAACATGTAATATTTTTAGTACAGTGATGGAGGTGCCATTATATAGGAGGCTGCACTCAAACTTTGGTCAATATAAATAATTTTTGATACGGAGATGTGTTATACAATTAGAGCCCATAAACTAAATTACTGCCAATTCAGTTGAAAACGTGTCCGTTATATTGGGGCTACCCTAAAACTTGAGTCAATATTAATAATTTCTGGCACGAAGATGTGCTATACAATGAGAATCGAAAATACGAGATTACAGCCAATGTGGTTGGAAACGTGTCAAAAATTCCCAAAATACCGAATATTGTTATATAGCGGATTTATGAAAAAAGTGGACCAATATATCCCATTTGCAATACCAAACATCCTAGGAGTACCGGTAATGTATGTTCAAAATTTCAGAGTTCTATATAATATTGCGGTCTCTACCGTGCTTTTAACACAGAGACGGACATGCGTAAATGGACATAGATTTTTTTCTGACCAGGAATATATAATTAATGGGATCTCCAGCGAATATTTCAAGTTTTTGAAAACGGAATGACAAATTTAATATGCACTCCACCTTAAAGTGGAGGATCAACCAACCTAGACCAAGTTCAATGATAGGACCATCGATCTTCAGCTACAAATGCTTATCCTATTGACTCCAAATAACGCGTATAAGTGTAGAATGACGTTTGTCAAGGTTACTTTAAATTGGTGCAAATTTGAATATAGCTCCGGTTTAAATAACCTAGAAATTGTGTTAGGATTTTGTTAGGAACTATATAAGACATAAACTGATGTTTATAATTTCTTGTAAACTTATTTTCTTAAAGAAAAGAAGTACATATTTCAGTTCTTTCAAAACATGTAATAAACTGACAATTCCTTCTTATGGAGTATAATAAAATTTAGATTTTTTGTTTATTTCTTAAGTAACATAGCATATATTAAAACACAAGTTCAGACAAACACAATATTACTCAAGACTTGTATATCTATCCCCATACCTACTTACCCTGGCTAACCATGTAAGCGATATTGTTGCTGAATTGCATAATTTTGTGGCTGTTTCCCCCCATGTTGTAATAATAAAACTTTATATAATTCTAGTGTCATGTTTTTATTTAAGATATATGTTTTGCTGTCTATGTTCTTATTATTACATATGTTTTGCAATAAAACCATCACAATCTTTTCTACTCTCCCCACCACCGTATCTCTCTGCTGGAGAAGTTCAGATTTTTTATGTGGCCAAAGTACTAAAGTTCATGAAAAAAATAGCAACAAAATTAAAGTATTAATACCTAAAGTAGCAATAAAGTTATTTTTTGTTGCCGTTTTATGGCGTTTCTCATCTTCCTTCAAGTAAATATTTAATGTGTTGTGATGTTATGAAATTGCATGAGGGTTTACATACATATATAACTAGTTTTCTGAAGTTAAAGTTGAAAATTAGCTGTATTTAAAGGGGAGAACAGTAGAAAAAAATGTATGACAGTAAATCTGGGGGAACTGACCACAACTAACACCAAGGCTTATACATTATAAAGTGCTAAATATTGATTTTGGAAAAGAGGATAGTTGAAAATATATATTAAAATGTAGTAAAAGCTCATTTAAGGGAACCCCACCCATTCTCGATTTTAATTTTTCAAGATTTTCAATGGGCTGGTAAATCAATACCAATGCTTGTTAAGGTTTGTAACTTTGCACATATATATTTGAAGATTTAATAAAGAAGAAAAATAATTTGCAAAAAAAATTTTTGTTATTGCTTTGTTGTTGTTTTTTGTAATTACAGAAAAGTCCTTATTTTTTGATGGCGGGCATGATAACTCTTCACTGGAACATCGGAATCCGAAAATTCCAACGGTGTTAGAAAGAGTACAAGTCTGGCTCTCGTATGAACTAGGATTATTGATTTCGCTCTAAAATTAACAAAATGGCGGCCCCTTGAAAAAATATTTTTGAAAAATCGCCGAATTTTGACCAAAAACCAAGTAAAAAAATATGGAAGATCTTCACCGTTTGGCTTTATCCTAGTTCATACGATAGCTATACACTCACAGGGAAACGTGTAAAAATTTGAAATCGATTGGGTTATTAGTTTCTGAGTTATCGTGCCCGCCATTCGCAAAAGAAACCAGTAAGGCAAGTAGTAAAGTCGGACGGGGCCGACTATATGATACCCTTCACCACTGTGGGCATATTCAACAGATGAATCCTAACAGGCATCGATTTTTTGAAGGACCTGTAAAATGGAAATGGATCCATAAACATGTTATTCTGCAACATATACTAAATTTTTCACTTGGTCAGATACAGGGTTGCTTCAAGCTAGGTTATATTATATTCAATACGTTGTGCCAAATTATTGTCAATCGGCCTAACTTTGGGTCTTTGGTGAACCATTTATCTATCGAACGAAATTATATATGGGTGCTATATCTAAATCTGAACCGATTTACACAAAAGTTAACACACATCGTTCTGGACCTTATTCAGTACGCTGTGCCAAATTTTGTGCAAATCCAAAGATATATAGGGACTTTGGAGACCCATTTACCTTAAATCGGAGGAAAATATATATGGGAGCTATATATAAATCTGACCAGATTTTCTCGAAACTTGGCACACATCATTCTTGACGTAACTCAGTACTTTATGCCAAATTACGTGCAAATCGAAAGATATATAAGGACTTTGGTGCCCCATTTACCTTAAATCGGACGAAGCTTTATACGGGAGCTATATCTAAATCTGGACCGATTTTCACGAAACGTAGCACACATCATTCCGGACCCAATTCAGTACCTTATGCCAAATTTCGTGCAAATCGAAATATATATAGGGACTTTGGAGACCGATTTACCTTAAATCGGACGAAAATATATATGGGAGCTATATCTAAATGTGGACCGATTTTCACGAAACGTAGCACACTTCATTCTGGACCCAATTCAGTACCCTATGCCAAATTTCGTGAAAATCCAAGGATATATAGGGACTTTTACTTTAAATCGGACGAAACTATATATGGGAGCTATATCTAAATCTGAACCGATTTTCTCGAAACTTGACACATATCATTCTGCACCTAATTCTATACTCTGTGCCAAATTTCATGCAAATCGAATGATATGTAGGGACTTTGGTGCACCATTTACCTTAAATCTGACGAAACTATATATGGGAGCTATATCTAAATCTGAACCGATTTTTCCCAATTTCAATAGGGTTCGTCCTTGGGCCAAATAAGTGACTTGTGCCAAATTTCATCCAAATCGGATCATAAATGCGACCTGTACTTTGTTTACAATTTAACATCTACAGACGGACGGACGGACGGATGGACGGACATGCATAAATCGACTCAGAAAGTGATTCTATGCATATTCTCAAAAGGAACCATGTGTCTATCTCGTTTCCTTTTGCCTGTTACAAACATATGCACAAAGACATAATACCCTGTACCACAGTGTGGTGAAGGGTATAAAAACGCGTTTAAAGTTTGAGAAGCCCTTTAGCCGTCACTTGATGCTGACACAATAAATCGGCTATATCTTCAAGAGGAAATTCTGGAAATATCTAACAGTGGGGCTACCGTTATATGATGCTATAGTAAAACGGTGATCAATATTGATATTTTTGGTACTGAGATTTGACAGCCAATGTGAACTCAAAATATCAATCCAAAATATATCCAATTTGATTGAAAACGTGTCCAAAATCCATATATTGGGGGTATCATATTATGGGGGCTACCCTTGAACGTGGGTCAATATTAAACGTTTTTAATACGGAGATGTCGAATACAATGAGAACTCAAAATACCCAAAGCTACCCTGAAACTTGGGTCAATATTAATAAATTTTGGTACGGATATGGGTTACTTAATGAAAACCCAAAATACCAAATTACAGTCAATTCGGTTAAGACACGTGTCGAAATTCGCCTAAATACAGAATAATGGGAGGTGGTACAGTTATATGGGAACTACACTGAAACATGGGTCAAATTACTTTTAATTCCCATGGAAAACGTTTCTAAAATACTGAAAATACCGAATATATAGCTCCCATAAATACTTTCGTCCGATTTTAGGCAAATGGTGCACCAAAGTCCTTATATATCTTTCGATTTGCACATTTGGCATAGCGCACTGAATTGAGCTTAGAGGTATGCCTACCAAGTTTCGTTAAAATCGGTTGAGATTTCAATATAGCTTCCATATATATTTTTGTCTGATTTTATGTTAACGGTCCCTATATATAGCTCGAACTGCATGAAATTTGGCAAAGCGCACTAAATTCAGTCAGGAATCATGTGTGCTGAGTTTCGTTGAAATTGGTTCATATTTAGATATAGCTTCCATATATATTTTCGACTGATTTTAAGTAAATTGTGCGTCAAACTCCTCATATTTGTCAGATTGACATGAAATTTTGCACAATATACAAAATTGAGCATAGAATAACGTAGTTGCGTTTTGTAGAAATACAGACATATCCGCTATATATTGCCAACAACGGATGGCCGATTGATATGTGCTTGAAATCGATTTACATAATTTTGTCTCATTTTAACAAACGAATGACGTGTTTATGGATTGATATAAGTCGGTTCACATTTAGGTAAATATCACATTTTTTAGTTCATCCAATTTCATGTTAATGGTCCTTCAAAAATTCTACGTCTGTTAGGATGCATCTGTTTAATATATCCATACTTCAGTTTGTTGTTTTGTTTTCTTCTGGCACCAATACTCCTCATGGCGCAAAAGGCTTACACATCTTCATCGTCATTATTATTGGTCGCCAGATGTTTATGGGTTTTTGTAGAGGGTCTTGGTTCCTTAGGTTTTGCAGTTCCACTTTACCTATGGTTTTGGGCCAGAATATTCTGCATATGATGCTTCTCCATAGACCTTGCAGTCAAGTCCAATATTGCGAGCCAGTATCTCCAGGTCTTCTACTTTTGACCGTATTTGGATATGTTGTGAGAGAGAAGGCAGATATCATCCGCATTGTCTATGTCCCCTGCTGCCGTAGGAGACTCCATGCCTCTTCTCATTAATTATTTCATCCAGTACAACTATGAATAGTAGTCGTGACACAGGGAATCCTTGTTTAACTCTACGAGAGTTCTGCATCTTCGTATATCGATCTTATTATTCTGATTATTTTTTGGGGTACTCCCTTGTGCTCAATGTCTCCCATATATCTCCCTATATATCTATCTATCGATTTGCACGAAATTTGGCATAAAGTACTGAATTAGGTCAAAATGACGTGTGCCAAGTTTCGAGATAATCGGATCAGATTTATATATAGCTCCCATATATATTTTCGTCCGATTTAAGGTAAATGGGTCTCCAAAGTCCCTATATATATATATATATCTTTCGATTTGCACGAAATTTGGCATAGAGCACTGAATTGGGTCCAGAATGATGTGCGCTATGTTTCGTGAAAATCGGTTCAGATTTAGATATAACTCCAATATATATTTTCATCCGATTTAATGTAAATTGTGCATTAAAGAACCAAAGATTGGCCGACCCGCACACAATTCTTTACAATGTGCTGAAGTTACTATATAACCTTGTGTGTGTCAAGTTTTCTTGAAATTGGTTCAGATTACTATATATTCTTTCGTCCGATTTTAAGTAAATGGTGTACTAAAGACCCATAGCTAGGCCGGTTGGCAAAACGTACTGAAATTAGTATGAATTAATCTCGGGCAAGTTTCCTTGAAATCGGCTGAGATTTAGATATAGCAAAGCTCCCATATATAATTTCGACCTATTCATTTTGATTGTAATCCAAATAATCAATGGGTGCTTGATTGAGATTACATTTTAAACAATGAAGCATACCAAATAGAGTGCGTAAAGTTTGCTTTAAGTATATTTAAAAAGTATGGAATAGATTGCAGAATGGCATATGTAAGGATTGATGTTAGTCGGTTTACTTATAGATAAAGATCGCATTTTTAAGTACGTTCAATTTCATGTCAATGTTCCTTCGAAAAAACGACATCTGAAACGATACATATGTAGAATATCCCCAACGTGGTAAAGGGTATCGTATAGTCGGCCCAGTCCAACTTTATTACTTTCCTTACTGGTTTTATATTTGACTTTGAGCTATTTTCTGTATTACGGTTGCCTGCATTTTTTAAAGGTGTTTAAAATTGTTATTCCTCTCCAGTTGTTACAATCTTTCAAGTCGCCAGTTTGGTTTACTTCACCACGATGCATTTTTTCCAAGTTGGAGGCAGTCCCACCCAGTGACGTCCCAGACAGACGGGCGGATGGACAGAAATGCATAAATCGAATCAGAAAGTGATTCTATGCATATTCTCAAAAGGAAACATGTGTCTATCTCGTTTCATTTTGCATTTTACAAACATATTCACAATCATAACACCCTGTACAGCGTACTAAATTTAGTATAGCCTAACATGTGATAAGTTTCGTTGAAATCGGTGCATATTTAGACATAGCTTCTACAGTGTGGTGAAAGGTAATATATCGCCATTGAAAACCCACGAAAAGTGTTGTTTTTAATAGATTGACAAAATATTATTAATTTTAAGTTCAGTGTTTTTACCAAGAGTCATCCTCCATAATAAAGTGTCATAATTCTATGCAATTTCCACACGTTTTTTTCCTTTTTTTTTGGAACAACCCACAAATGTTCTTTGAGAATTTCCCTCCTAAATAGCCCATAAAATGTCTGAAATATCTGTTTTTGGCTTTTTCACTCGCGTCCCCCCTTATACCATGCCGCAGTAAACAATATGACCAATAAAGTATTCTCATTAAGCATTAAGGACTCGGGCATTATCCTTGTATCCTTTTTATGTACTTCACATTTAATATGAACATTTACTGTTATTATTCCGGCTTCAAATTGAACTTGTCCATTTTTATTGGTATGTCGGACGGTTTTGAAGTGCCCACATAAAAACTCTGCAATGACTATAGCGCGACATTCAACAACAACAACAACCAAAACACATAACACAATTACAGCTGAACATAATTTTATTAATAACTGTTCGGTATGGTGTACCAAACAAAAAAAACGAAAACCGAACAGCTAAACCTTGACAACAGCAATTGACCCAAAATTATGACACTCCAAAGGACCCTTCCACTAACTAATGCGATACGAGTGCAATAAACCAAACACCTGATGATAATTTTTATGATACTCATCGCCACTTATTTGGATGTGTGGCATTGCAGGCGATTCACGTTATCCTTCCCTCTCTCCATCCACCACCCCTACTTGTTGGGTGGATTTGTATGAATAATAAAAATCGGCAATAATAAATTATGCATGTTATTGCCAACGAACAGCAACGTGCATACATATGTACATCCATATACTGAGGCTATAAGTTTTCGATGTTATTTCATATAACATCCCCTCCATCTTCGCCAAATGTGGGCCATTGAAATGTGGTAGGCGTCGATGAGTTCATATGAAATATGATAGCATAATAATGATAATATTTTCACAAGCAGCCATGTTGGGGGTTTTTTGTAATTTTTCGGTATTATAAAATAAATGAACTTTTGTACGAATCGACCCGACCCACTTTTCTCTTATCGTTGCCAATCATCTGCCAAATTATGTTCAGTTTCCAAAGCAAATATTTTTAAATTTATATTGAAAAGAAAAAAATAAATTAGAAAATACCTATCAAACCAAAGTAATCCATGTGGGAAAATTTAACCCTTTAATAATCACAACCAATCAAGGTTATATGCGTTCGGTTCGGCAGAAACGAGGGTAAATTAGTAATTCTGCCACACTGAATCTTATTCTACGAACTTTCGAAAAGAATACAATTTGTTGTGAAAAAAATCATAGAACCCAGAAAATAATTTTCAGTGAGAGCTCAGAGAATATTGAATAGAATTAAATGAAGGTCAAAACTAAATATTGGTAGTTTGATGCTTTATGATGAATAAAAAGTCCACGAAATATATACATTTTCATAGACCTCATTTAATCGTACTCACATTTTTATATCCTCACATTTTATATCCATATAAATTGGTATACATAAAATACATATTGGTATCAGCAAAATAATACTTACATCTATTTTCTAGATACTTATGCATTAAAATTGAATATTACCTGCAATAAAAAGAAACAAATACAAATTATTAATTACGATATTATGTTGACCTAAGGTAAATTTGTTAAATTATGATATGTCTGTAATTTTAAATTTAGGGCTTGCATAAGCCAGATTTTATATCTCGTCAATATAAGCTATTTTGAAGGCCTAAACCACAAAGGATAATGAACTGGTACATTTTAATTGGTATTTAATACCAATATACAAAAAGAGGTATTCGTATTCATATTTCAACTAGCTAAGTCCATCTAGAAATGTGTGTCTGTCCGTCTGTCCGTTATAATTTGTAAACACGATCAAGGCCACAGTTATGGACCAATATTCACGAACTTTTGCATGTAGGTTCGGTTAGGACCAAAGAAGAGCTGGTAATGATCCGTTAGTATTTAGGGGATCAAATGGACCAAAAACTTTATTTGACCCGAACATTAAAAACCTTTATATGGGGAAAAGGATTTGACCAATGAACAGTCATGGCTCTTTTCATAACAACCGTTCAAAATTTAGTTGGTCAAATAGACCCAAACTTTTGTGTGTGCATTCTATGACGTGCATATTCACTCCCGAAGAACATAGACAGGAGAAGTTGACAGTATATCCAATAGGAGTGGTTGGTACCAATTATATGGGTGTATGTACTCAGATAGCGAAGTTATACGTAAATAATTATTCGTATATTCTTACCATTATCATAATGGTTAGTGGATAATAAGTATAATTCCGAGAAGGAAATCTGACCAACAAATTAGAAGGGCTGTTTTGACAATGATCGACCTATATTTAACGGATCAAATCAACTCAAACGTTTTTATGAAAAATAACAAAATTTGAACCTTATGAGGTAAATGTTCACTTCGAGCTAAATTAATTATATAACTCGGAAAAGGTGCCAGGTTAGACATAGGAGATGTTGTCCTCTAATAGGTTGCAAATATGACAAAATATTGCACAGGCCCGGAATATAAATCCTCAGGAAGTTAAAATTCAGTGCTTCTTGTCCAGCTGGGTCTAGAGCTAAGATAATGGATTAAATGTTAAAAATTGGTTAATAATTAGATTTTTTCTTATACGAGTTGAGTTGTGTATACCCTCAGCCTTATGGCTAATGACGGTATATCGTCATCATAAATGCAAACGGACGTAACTACACTTTTACTAATTTTATAGAAGAAGCTGGAAATTTGGTTGGAATTTTTTTCCAAAGTTTTTATAGAGCCGTATAATTTTTTTGAAAAAAAAATATTTTGGTTTTTAAAGGTTTGTGTCAGTTACGTCCTTTAGACTTGATATTTTCTGAAACAAAAGGACGTAACTACAACACAATTGTAGTACAACAAACTGAATAAAAATTATCCCATTGAAATTGAGTCCGGAGTGACGTGTGTTAAGTTTTGTTTAAATCGTTTCAGATTTAGACATAGCTCCCACACATATTTTCGTCAGATTTTGTGTAAATGGTGCATTAATGGCCCTATATTTCTTTCAATTTTGCATAACGTACTGAATTGAGTCTAAAGTGATGTGTGTGAAGTTTCGTAAAAATCGGTTCAGATTTCGATATAGCTCCCATATACAGTTTCAACCGATTTTATGTAAATGTTGCACTAAAGACATTAAATGTTTCTCCGATAGCGATGGAACTTAGCACAGGGCACTTTTCCACCCAGTGGGTAACAAAAATAACTAATTATAGCTGATTAGTTAAAAAATTAAGAAAAGCTTTAAATTTGGGGTGCCACTATATGGGGGCTGCCGTAAAAAATTGGCCGATATATCTCATTATACCCTCCACCATAGTATGGAGGGTATATTAATTTTGTTTTTCCGTTTGTAACTCATCGAAATAATCACTTCCGACCATATAAAGTATATATATTCTTGATCAGCGTAAAATTCTAAGACGATCTGAGCATGTCCGTCTGTCCGTCTGTCCGTCTGTTGTAATCACTCTAGCGTCTAAACGAGTTGAGATAGATCGCCAAAATTTTGCACAGAGTCGTCTTTTGTCTGCAGGCAGGTCAAGTTCGAAGATGGGATATATCGGTCCACGTTTAGGCATAGCTCCCATATAAGGGTACCTCAAAATGTTCGGTATTTTGGGGTTCTTGAGCGCGTTTTTCAACCGAATACGCTGAAATTTGCTACATTCGGTTCGTATTGGGTACTAAATGTCTCCACAAAAAATTATAAATACAGGTCCATATTTTGGGATAGCCCCCTTTTAAGGGTACCCCCAATTTTGCGGTATTTTGGGGGGTTTGATCGCATTTTTCGACCGAATTCGCTGAAATTCGGTATTTTGAGTTCTTATTGGGTAGCAAATCTCTACACTAAAAATTATAAATATAGGTCAATTTTTCCGGTAGCCCCCATATAAGGGTACCCCCTAATTATCGGTATTTTAGGGTTCTTGAGCGCGGTTTTCAATCGAATTCGCTGAAATTTGGTACATTGTGTTCTTATTGGGTACCAAATGTCCCCACTAAAAATTATAAATATAGGTCCACTTTTTCTTGTAGCCCCCATATAAGGGTACCTCCCAAAATCCAGTTTTTGAGGGGTTTTGACCGGATTTTTTCACCAAATTGTCTGTAATTTAGTACTTTGAGGTCTTATTGGGTAGTAAATCTCTCTACAAAAAATTATAAATATAGGTCCATTTTTTCGGGTAGCCCCCATATAAGGGTACCCGCAATTTTCGATATTTTGAGGTTCTTGAGCGCGTATTTCAACCGAATTCGTTGAAATTTGGTATTTTGTAGTTGTATATGGTAACAAATCTCCCCACCAAAAATTATTAATATTCACCCCTTTTTAGGGGTAGTCCCCATATAACCCCATTTTTTATATTAAAATAGTTATATGATTTGTTCCTTGTGTTGCGGGTAGGTAGTTGTTACGGGGAATAGTCAATTTTTACCCTACAAAGACTATTTAGCCATCTGTTGCAAGCATTCCGCCTTCTAAAGGTATTGTGATAAAAGAAACCTCAAACATGACCATAATGAAATATATCGGCAGACATTTAGGCATCTCCTAAATATAGTGATACTTCCTGAAGGAAAGAATTGAGATAAATAATTAAAATATTGGGTTCAAAATTGGTATATACCGGTCATTAATTAAGCATAGCCCTCATATAATGATATCCCCAAATATTCACCACTTTCCTACACTATGTAATCAATATTGGCCCCCCTTAGGCATACCCTTTGTAATCGGTTTGTAGAATTTTCGGTATATCCCCACTGGTTGGTATGTTCCCTATATTTTCATTCCATGTATCTGTCAGTATAACTATGGTGGAGGGTATCCAAAGTTCGGCACGGCCGAACTTAACGCTTTTTCACTTGTTTTCAATATCAAACATCCCATAAGCAACATTAATATAAGTTCGAGCTTTAGTTTTTTACAGGAGTGGAGTTACGTCTATTTGCATTAATAAAACCAGTAAGGAAAGTAGTAAAGTCGAACGGGGCCGACTCTAGGATACCCTTCACCACTATGGGTACATTAAACAGGACTATTAACATGAAATTGGATGAAATAAAATATGTGATATTTATCTAAATGTGAATCTACCTAGATTTGTCCATAAAGTGTGTAAATCGACTTCAAACAAATATAAATAGGTCATCCGGTTGACTATGTCTGTACTTCTAGAAAACGCAACTACGTAATTCTATGCTCAAAAATTGTGCAAAATTTGATGTCAATCTGACTAACATGAGGAGTATGATGCCCAATTTGCTTGATATCGGGAGAAAAAATATATGTAAGCTATATCCACATATTAAGCGATTTCAAACAAATTTGTCACAGGTTAGGTTATACTAACTTTAGAACGTTTTGTTCCTATTGGTTCCTTGGTGCGTCAATTACATAAAATCAATCTATAATAAAATGGAGCTATATCTAAATCTGGACCGATTTTCACGAAACAAGGCAGACATCACTCTAGGCTCAATTCAGTACGTTATGCCAAATTTCGTGCAAATCGAAAGATATATAGCGACTTTGGTGAACCATTTACATGAAATCGGACGAAACTATATGTGGGAGCTATATAGAAATATGGACCGATTTTATCGAAACTTGACAGACATCACTCTAGGCTCAATTCAGTACGTTGTGCAAAATTTCGGGCAAATCGAAAGATATATCTGGATGTTGGTGCACAATTTACATGAAATCGGACGAAACTATATATGGGAGCTATATCTAAATCTGGACTGATTTTCACGAAACTTGGCAGACATAACTCTAGGCTCAATTCAGTACGTTATGCCAAATTTCGTGCAAATCGAAAGATATATATGGATTTTGTTCACAATTTACATGAAATCGGACGAAACTATATATGGTAGCTATATCTAAATCTTGACCGATTTTCACGGAGCTTGGCAGAC